>NC_092107.1:51053131-51116434 GCF_045679555.1 Salvelinus alpinus | reverse complement strand
TCTACAGGGTTCTCCTCTCCAAGTGCCTCCTCTTCAGGTGTCTCCTCTTCAGGTGTCTCCTTTCCTCCTCTCCAGGTGTCTCCTCTCCAAGTGTCTCCTCTCCGTGTGTCTCCTCTCCAGGTGTCTCCTCTCCAGGTGTCTCCTCTTTTCCTCTCCAGGTGTCTCCGCTCCAGGTGTTCTCCTCTCCAGGTGTTCTCCTCCCCAGGTTTCTCCTCTCCTCTTCTCCAGGTGTGTCCTCTCCCTCTCTCCAGGTAGCTATTCTCAAGGTGTCTCCTCTCCTTGTCTCCAGGTGGCTCCTCTAGAGGGGTCTCCTCTCCTGGTGTCTCCTCGCCAGGTCTCCTCTTTTCATTACCAGGTGTCTCCTCTCCAGGTGTCTCCTCTACTCCTCTCCAGGTGTCTCCTCTCCTCCTCTCCAGGTGTCTCCTCTCCTCCTCACCAGGTGTCTCCTCTCCTCCTCTCCAGGTGTCTCCTCGCCAGGTCTCCTCTTTTCATCTCCAGGTGTCTCCTCAGCAGGTGTCTCCTCTCCTCCTCTCCAGGTGGCTCCTCTCCTCCTCTCCAGGTGGCTCCTCGCCTCCTCTCCTCCTTTCCAGGTGGCTCCTCTCCTCCTCACCTCCTCTCCAGGTGGCTCCTCTCCTCCTCTCCGCGTGGCTCCTCTCCTCCTCTCCAGGTGGCTCCTCTCCTCCTCTCCGGGTGGCTCCTCGCCTCCTCTCCTCCTCTCCAGGTGACTCCTCTCCTCCTCTCCAGGTGGCTCCTCTCCTCCTCTCCGGGTGGCTCCTCTCCTCCTCTCCAGGTGGCTCCTCTCCTCCTCTCCAGGTGGCTCCTCTCCTCCTCTCCAGGTGGCTCCTCTCCTCCTCTCCTCCTCTCCTCCTCTCCAGGTGGCTCCTCTCCTCCTCTCCTCCTCTCCAGGTGGCTCCTCTCCTCCTCTCCTCCTCTCCAGGTGGCTACTCTCCTCCTCTCCTCCAATCCTCTCCTCTCCTCCTCTCCTCCTCTCCGGCTGGCTCCTCTCCTCCTCTCCTCCTCTCCAGGTGGCTCCTCTCCTCCTCTCCTCCTCTCCGGGTGGCTCCTCTCCTCCTCTCCTTCTCTCCAGTTGACTCCTCTCCTCCTCTCCAAGTGGCTCCTCTCCTCCTCTCCTCCTCTCCTCCTCTCCCGACGGTCAGCAGCATCCTCCAGGTCTGTGGGTGCGTGTGCGTGTGCGTGTGCGTGTGCGTGTGCGTGTACGTGTGCATGCACCTGATGTGACGTTTCTGTCCACAGTGGTCAGACTCAACACACACTGTCTCAGTTATTCACTGTCGCCCTGGTTATTACAGCATCGCCACCACCTCACTGCTCAGGAACCAAAATAGACAGGACAGGCACGGCCCTCCTTCACAGATCTTATAGGACTGGCTAGATCAATTCTCAGATTTGCAAGTGGCAGGAATAGAGAGGGAACTGGCTACTTTTATGTGTAGTTTTGAGGTGGCAGTTGGCGACTTTAAAGGCATGTGTCCACAACTGATGCTAGCCATAGTAAACAACACATCGCCTGGCAGCCCCACAGTCCCAAACCCCCCTCCCAGATACACTGCTATTCCATGTCACAGCTGACACGCCAAACAGAAATGGAAAACGAATGGAGAGGGATGTGTACCCAGGGCTGGGTTGTTCCCACAACCAGTCACACAAAGACTAGCTTCTCAGCCTTTCTTCTGCCTCAGCCCACCTCTCAGTACACACAGCCCTCCAATAACACAGCAGCATATTTAACTGATGTCCCTGTGATTAATGGAGGAATCATTGATTGAGCTGAGTCCACACTACAGAGACAGAGGAGGTACTTGCTACAGATGAAGAGTTGAGAGGAAAGTGTTCTACAGCGAGCCATATTCCAGGAGAAACAGCGTCCCTGCCTCCTAATCATAACCTGGACTGACAATTCAATCCCTCCCTCCCTCCACCCATGCATGCCTCCCTCCATCCCTCCCTCCCTCCCTCCACCCATCCCTCCCTCCCTCCATCCCTCCATCCATCCCTCCATCCCTCCCTCCCTCCACCCATCCCTCCCTCCCTCCCTCCACCCATGCATGCCTCCCTCCCTCCATCCCTCCATCCCTCCCTCCCTCCCTCCCTCCCTCCCTCCCTCCACCCATCCCTCCCTCCCTCCACCCATCCCTCCCTCCCTCCATCCATCCCTCCATCCCTCCCTCCCTCCCTCCCTCCCTCCACCCATGCATGCCTCCCTCCATCCCTCCCTCCCTCCCTCCATCCATCCCTCCATCCCTCCCTCCCTCCATCCCTCCACCCATCCCTCCCTCCCTCCCTCCCTCCCTCCACCCATGCATGCCTCCCTCCATCCCTCCCTCCCTCCATCCATCCCTCCATCCCTCCCTCCCTCCCTCCCTCCCTCCCTCCCTCCCTCCACCCATGCATGCCTCCCTCCATCCCTCCCTCCCTCCCTCCATCCCTCCCTCCCTCCCTCCCTCCCTCCCTCCCTCCCTCCCTCCACCCATGCATGCCTCCCTCCATCCCTCCCTCCCTCCATCCATCCCTCCATCCCTCCCTCCCTCCCTCCATGCATGCCTCCCTCCCTCCCTCCCTCCCTGCCTCCCTCCCTCCCTCCCTCCCTACCTCCATCCCACCCTCTCTCCCTCCCTCCCTCCCTCCCTCCATCCCTCCATCCCTCCCTCCCTCCACCTTTCCCTTCCCCTCCTCCTCCTTCTATCCCTCTCAACCCTCCTCTCCTCCCTTCTCCTCTCCTCATCAATCAATACATCAATACCATTTTACAAAGACCTTATAACATAGGTCTATAGACCTACAAAGCAGCACCATAGTCTGTAGACCTACAAAACAGCGCCATAGTCTACAGACCTACAAAGCAGCACCATAGTATATAGGCCTACAAAGCAGCACCATAGTATATAGACCTACAAAACAGCACCGTAGTCTATAGACCTACAAAACAGCACCATAGTATATAGACCTACAAAACAGCACCATAGTATATAGACCTACAAAACAGCACCATAGTATATAGACCTACAAAACAGCACCATAGTATATAGACCTACAAAACAGCACCATAGTGTGCAGACCTACAAAGCAGCACCTTAGTCTGTATGGTGCTGCTTAAAAGGTATTTAGCTTGTCTGGTAGGCTCACCTCACTGGGTAGCTCGCGGCTGGGTTTCCCTTTGTAGTCCATAGTAGTTTTCAAGCCCTGCCACATCCGACGAGCATCAGAGCCGGTGTAGTAGGATTCAATCTTTGTCCTGTATTGATGCTTTGTCTGTTTGATGGTTCGTCTGAGGGCATAGCGGGATTTCTTATAAGCATCCGGATTAGTGTCCCGCTGCTTGAAAGTGGCAGCTCTAGCCTTTAGCTCGGTGCGGATGTTGCCTGTAATCCATGGCTTCTGGTTGGGATATGTACACACTGTCACTGTGGGGACGATGTCGTCGATGCATTTATTGATGAAGTCAGTGACTGAGGTGGTAAACTCCTCAATGCCATTGGATGAATCCCGGAACATATTCCAGTCTGTGCAAAACAGTCCTGTAGCGTAGCATCCGCGTCATCTGCGTCATCCGCATGAGTCTTCAGTAAACACTTAAAGGTCGAGACCGAGTCTGCGTCTCTCACATGGATCTCTAATTCTCTCTTTCTCTCTTTCTTTCTCTCTCTCGGAGGACCTAAGCCCTAGGACCAAGCCTCAGGACTACCTGGCCTGATGACTCCTTGCTGTCCCCAATCCACCTGGCCGTGCTGCTGCTCCAGTTTCAACTGTTCTGCCTGCGGCTATGGAACCCTGACCTGTTCACCGGACGTGCTACCTGTCCCAGACCTGCTGTTTTCAACTCTCTAGAGACCGCAGGAGCGGTAGAGATACTCTCAATGATCGGCTATGAAAAGCCAACTGACATTTACTCCTGAGGTGCTGACCTGTTGCACCCTCGACAACCACTGTGATTACTATTATTTGACCATGCTGGTCATTTATGAACATTTGAACATCTTGGCCATGTTCTGTTATAATCTCCACCCGGCACAGCCAGAAGAGGACTGGCCACCCCTCATAGCCTGGTTCCTCTCTCGGTTTCTTCCTAGGTTCTGGCCTTTCATGGGAGTTTTTCCTAGCCACCGTGCTTCTACACCTGCATTGCTTGCTGTTTGGGGTTTTAGCCTGGGTTTCTGTACAGCATTTTGAGATATCAGCTGATGTAAGAAGGGCTATATAAATAAATTTGATTTGATTTGATCTGACCACTTCCGTATTGAGCAAGTCACTGGTATTTTCTGCTTTCGTTTTTGCTTGTAAGGAGGAATCAGGAGGATAGAATTATGGTCAGATTTGCCAAATGGAGGGAGAGCTTTGTGCGCGTCTCTGTGTGTTAAGTAAAAGTGGTCTAGATCATTTTTTCCTCTGGTTGCACATGTGACATGCTGGTAGAAATTAGGTGACACGGATTTTAGTTTGCCTGCATTAAAGTCCTCGGCCACTAGGAGCGCCGCTTCTGGATGAGCATTTTCTTGTTTGCTTATGGCCTTATACAGCTGGTTGAGTGCAGTCTTAGTGCCAGCATCGGTTTGTGGTGGTAAATAGACGTCTACGAATAATATAGATGAGAACTCTCTTGGTAGATAGTGTGGTCTACAGCTTATCATGAGGTACTCTACCTCAGGCGAGCAATACCTCGAGACTTCTTTAATATTAGACATTGCGCACCAGCTGTTATTGACAAATAGACACACACCACCACCCCTCGTCTTACCAGACGTAGCTGTTCTGTCCTGCCGATGCACGGAAAAACAACTGTATATTATCCGTGTCATTGTTCAGCCACGACTCGGTGAAACATAGAATATTACAGTTTTTAATGTCCTGTTGGTAGGATAATCTCGAACGGAGGGCATCCAATTTATTCTCCAGTGATTGCACGTTGGCCAATAGAACGGATGGTAGAGGCGGGTTACCCACTCGCCGATGAATTCTCACAAGGCATCCCGATCTCCGCCACCCTTGTTCCTCCATCTTTTCTTCGGGCGAATGACAGGGATTTGGGCCTGTCCAGTTCGAGGTGAGTCATCGCTGTTCTGATGTCCAGAAGCTCTTTTCAGTCATAAGAGACGGTAGCAGCAACATCA
Organism: Salvelinus alpinus; assembly: GCF_045679555.1. NCBI lineage: Eukaryota > Metazoa > Chordata > Actinopteri > Salmoniformes > Salmonidae > Salvelinus > Salvelinus alpinus. The sequence goes on along the minus strand of NC_092107.1, from coordinate 51,111,308 downwards.
TGTACAAAACAAGCTACAAACAACGCAAGAAAACAAAACAGAATAGTACAGTTGGTTAGGAGCCTGTAAAACGACAGCCATCCCCTCCGGCGTCGTTATCCATAATGGGGTCAGAGGAAGAGAATTCCGGCGGAGAGAGAGGAGCCGGCCAGGCAGAGACAGCAAGGGTGGATCGTCATTCCAGTGCATTGCCGTTCACCTTCACACTCCTGGGCCAGACTACACTCAATCATAGGACCTACTGAAGAAGATAAGTCTTCAGTAAACACTTAAAGGTTGAGAACGAGTCTGCGTCTCTCACATGGATCGGAAGACCATTCCATTAAAATGTTGCTTTATAGGAAAAAGCCCTGCCTCCATCTGTATGCTTAGAAATTCAAGGAACAATAAGGAGCCACGCAATCTTGTGACCGTAGCTGTATCATAGACGCAGGGAGTCAGGAAGCAGTGCAGCTAGTGAGTATAATAATAACAAACATGGAACCATACAAAACTAGAGAAGCGTCTGACATGGAAAACAAACTACCTGATGACTGATAACAAAAGAGTGCTTTATAAAGGGTAATTAATCAACGAAATAATGAGGTCCAGGTGTGACTGATGATGAGGTCCAGTTGTGACTGATGATGAGGTCCAGGTGTGACTGATGATGAGGTCCAGGTGTGACTGATGATGAGGTCCAGGTGTGACTGATAATGAGGTCCAGGTGTGACTGATGATGAGGTCCAGGTGTGACTGATAATGAGGTCCAGGTGTGACTGGTGATGAGGTCCAGGTGTGACTGATGATGAGGTCCAGGTGTGACTGATGATGAGGTCCAGGTGTGACTGATGATGAGGTCCAGGTGTGACTGATGATGAGGTCCAGGTGTGACTGGTGATGAGGTCCAGGTGTGACTGATGATGAGGTCCAGGTGTGACTAATGATGAGGTCCAGGTGTGACTGATGATGAGGTCCAGGTGTGACTGATGATGAGGTCCAGGTGTGACTGATGATGAGACGCAGGTGTGACTGATGATGAGGTCCAGGTGTGACTGATGATGAGGTCCAGGTGTGACTGATGATGAGGTCCAGGTGTGACTGATGATGAGGTCCAGGTGTGACTGATGATGAGGTCCAGGTGTGACTGATGATGAGACGCAGGTGTGACTGATGATGAGGTCCAGGTGTGACTGATGATGAGGTCCAGGTGTGACTGGTGATGAGGTCCAGGGGTGACTGATGATGAGGTTCAGGTGTGACTGATGATGAGGTCCAGGTGTGACTGATGATGAGGTCCAGGTGTGACTGATGATGAGGTCCAGGTGTGACTGATGATGAGGTCCAGGTGTGACTGATGATGAGACGCAGGTGTGACTGATGATGAGGTCCAGGTGTGACTGGTGATGAGGTCCAGGTGTGACTGATGATGAGGTCCAGGTGTGACTGATGATGAGGTCCAGGTGTGACTGATGATGAGGTCCAGGTGTGACTGATGATGAGGTCCAGGTGTGACTGATGATGAGGTCCAGGTGTGACTGGTGATGAGGTCCAGGTGTGACTAATGATGAGGTCCAGGTGTGACTGATGATGAGGTCCAGGTGTGACTGATGATGAGGTCCAGGTGTGACTGATAATGATGTCCAGGTGTGACTGATGATGAGACGCAGGTGTGACTGATGATGAGGTCCAGGTGTGACTGATGATGAGGTCCAGGTGTGACTGATGATGAGGTCCAGGTGTGACTGATGATGAGGTCCAGGTGTGACTGATGATGAGACGCAGGTGTGACTGATGAGGTCCAGGTGTGACTGGTGATGAGGTCCAGGTGTGACTGATGATGAGGTCCAGGTGTGACTGATGATGAGGTCCAGGTGTGACTGATGATGAGCTCCATGTGTGACTGATGATGAGGTCCAGGTGTGACTGATGATGAGGTCCAGGTGTGACTGGTGATGAGGTCCAGGTGTGACTGATAATGAGGTCCAGGTGTGACTGATGATGAGCTCCATGTGTGACTGATAATGAGGTCCAGGTGTGACTGGTGATGAGGTCCAGGTGTGACTGATGATGAGGTCCAGGTGTGACTGATGATGAGGTCCAGGTGTGACTGATGATGAGGTCCAGGTGTGACTGATGATGAGGTCCAGGTGTGACTGATGATGAGGTCCAGGTGTGACTGGTGATGAGGTCCAGGTGTGACTAATGATGAGGTCCAGGTGTGACTGATGATGAGGTCCAGGTGTGACTGATGATGAGGTCCAGGTGTGACTGATAATGAGGTCCAGGTGTGACTGATGATGAGACGCAGGTGTGACTGATGATGAGGTCCAGGTGTGACTGATGATGAGGTCCAGGTGTGACTGATGATGAGGTCCAGGTGTGACTGATGATGAGGTCCAGGTGTGACTGATGATGAGACGCAGGTGTGACTGATGATGAGGTCCAGGTGTGACTGGTGATGAGGTCCAGGTGTGACTGATGATGAGGTCCAGGTGTGACTGATGATGAGGTCCAGGTGTGACTGATGATGAGCTCCATGTGTGACTGATGATGAGGTCCAGGTGTGACTGATGATGAGGTCCAGGTGTGACTGATGATGAGGTCCAGGTGTGACTGATAATGAGGTCCAGGTGTGACTGATGATGAGCTCCATGTGTGACTGATGATGAAGTCCAGGTGTGACTGATGATGAGACGCAGGTGTGACTGATGAAGAGGTCCAGGTGTGACTGATGATGAGGTCCAGGTGTGACTGATAATGAGGTCCAGGTGTGACTGATGATGGGTTTCGTTGAGCGCCAGAGCCGGAGTAGACTTGACAGTCCTCCCCCCCCCCCCCCCCCAACACGCGGCTCCATCCACAGGACGACGCCGGCCAGGAGAACGGCCCTGAGGGCGAGGAGCGAAGGTGGAAATATTGATTTTGGGATCTAGAATGTGACCCGCAGGAACCCAACACTACTCTTCTGGACCGTACCCCTTCCAGTCCACCATGTCCAGGGAGGAACAGCATCAGCCAGGGGGCCAGGAACCACCGCCCTGAGGAGGGAAACGTGAAAAGAGGGTGAGATCTGGAAGTTAGTGGGGAGCTATAATCGGTATGTTACCTCATTGACCCTCCGGAGGACTATGAATGACCCCACAAACCGGGGCCTTAAAGGAGGAAAGATCAGTGACGAAATCAATTGACAGATGAGACCAGGGATGCTGAGGCACAGGAAGGGGAAGGAGTTTCCCAGCTGGAGCGTGCTGGAGGGGGGGGGGTTTAGATTGAGTACATGCCCCGAACATGAGTTGACATAGTGTGCAATGTCCTGCGCCAAAGTGGGTCACCAGTTTTTCTGGGAAAGGTATTTAGTGGTGCGGGTGATACATGGGTGTCCAGTGGCGAGGAATGTCTGTACCTAGAGAGGCGATGGGGGTGCCAACGCTCCTGAAGAAGGTGATCCAGATTATTCAGAGCGTCCGAGGTTAGATTGTCGTCTCGACACGCCAACTCCGTCTGGACACTCTTCGCGCTCTTCTGAATAGGGTGCAGAGCGCCGGCTCGTACCATCCACTGGATGCTGCCACTGTCCGAAAGGTGAGCGCCTTCTCCGCCCTGGTCTACCCTACTCTCTGCCCTGGTCTACCCCACTCTCTGCCCTGGTCTACCCTAATCTCTGCCCTGGTCCACCCCACTCTCCGCCCTGGTCCACCCCACTCTCCGCCCTGGTCTACCCCACTCTCCGCCCTGGTCTACCTCACTCTCCGCCCTGGTCCACCCCACTCTCCGCCCTGGTCTACCCCACTCTCCGCCCTGGTCAACCTCACTCTCCGCCCTGGTCCACCCCACTCTCCGCCCTGGTCCACCCCACTCTCCGCCCTGGTCTACCCCACTCTCCGCCCTGGTCAACCTCACTCTCCGCCCTGGTCCACCCCACTCTCCGCCCTGGTCTACCCCACTCTCTGCCCTGGTCTAACCCACTCTCTGCCCTGGTCTACCCACTCTCTGCCCTAATCTACCCCACTCTCCGCCCTGGTCTACCCCACTCTCCGCCCTGGTCTACCCCACTCTCCGCCCTGGTCTACCCCACTCTCCACCCTGGGCTACCCCACTCTCCACCCTGGGCTACCCCACTCTCCACCCTGGTCTACCCCACTCTCCGCCCTGGTCTACCCCACTCTCCGCCCTGGTCTACCCCACTCTCCACCCTGGGCTACCCCACTCTCCGCCCTGGTCTACCCCACTCTCTGCCCTGGTCTACCCCACTCTCCGCCCTGGTCTACCCCACTCTCTGCCCTGGTCTACCCCACTCTCCGCCCTGGTCTACCCCACTCTCCACCCTGGGCTACCCCACTCTCCGCCCTGGTCTACCCCACTCTCCGCCCTGGTCTACCCCACTCTCCGCCCTGGTCTACCCCACTCTCCGCCCTGGTCTACCCCACTCTCCGCCCTGGTCTACCCCACTCTCCGCCCTGGGCTACCCCACTCTCCGCCCTGGTCTACCCCACTCTCCGCCCTGGGCTACCCCACTCTCCGCCCTGGGCTACCCCACTCTCCGCCCTGGTCTACCCCACTCTCCGCCCTGGTCTACCCCACTCTCTGCCCTGGTCTAGCCCACTCTCTGCCCTGGTCTACCCCACTCTCCGCCCTGGTCTACCCCACTCTCCGCCCTGGGCTACCCCACTCTCCGCCCTGGGCTACCGCACTCTCCGCCCTGGTCTACCCCACTCTCCGCCCTGGTCTACCCCACTCTCCGCCCTGGTCTACCCCACTCTCCACCCTGGTCTACCCCACTCTCCGCCCTGGTCTACCCCACTCTCCGCCCTGGTCTACCCCACTCTCCGCCCTGGTCTACCCCACTCTCTGCCCTGGTCTACCCCACTCTCCACCCTGGGCTACCCCACTCTCCGCCCTGGGCTACCCCACTCTCCGCCCTGGTCTACCCCACTCTCCGCCCTGGTCTACCCCACTCTCCGCCCTGGTCTACCCCACTCTCCGCCCTGGTCTACCCCACTCTCCGCCCTGGTCTACCCCACTCTCCGCCCTGGTCTACCCCACTCTCCGCCCTGGGCTATCCCACTCTCCACCCTGGTCTACCCACTCTCTGCGATGGTCTACCCCACTCTCCACCCTGGTCTACCCTGGTCTACCCCACTCTCTGCCCTGGTCTACCCCACTCTCCACCCTGGTCTACCCTGGTCTACCCCACTCTCTGCCCTGGTCTACCCCACTCTCTGCCCTAATCTACCCCACTCTCTGCCCTGGTCTACCCCACTCTCCGCCCTGGTCTACCCCACTCTCCGCCCTGGTCTACCCCACTCTCCGCCCTGGTCTACCCCACTCTCCGCCCTGGTCTACCCCAATCTCCGCCCTGGTCTACCCCACTCCCCGCCCTGGTCTACCCCACTCTCCGCCCTGGGCTACCCCACTCTCCACCCTGGGCTACCCCACTCTCCACCCTGGTCTACCCCACTCTCCACCCTGGGCTACCCCACTCTCCACCCTGGGCTACCCCACTCTCCACCCTGGTCTACCCCACTCTCTGCCCTGGTCTACCCCACTCTCCACCCTGGGCTACCCCACTCTCCGCCCTGGTCTACCCCACTCTCTGCCCTGGTCTACCCCACTCTCCGCCCTGGTCTACCCCACTCTCTGCCCTGGTCTACCCCACTCTCCGCCCTGGTCTACCCCACTCTCTGCCCTGGTCTACCCCACTCTCTGCCCTGGTCTACCCCACTCTCTGCCCTGGTCTACCCACTCTCTGCCCTGGTCTACCCTACTCTCTGCCCTGGTCTACCCCACTCTCTGCCCTGGTCTACCCCACTCTCTGCCCTGGTCTACCCCACTCTCTGCCCTGGTCTACCCCACTTTCTGCCCTGGTCTACCCCACTCTCTGCCCTGGTCTACCCCACTCTCTGCCCTGGTCTACCCCACTCTCTGCCCTCCGGAAGAGGTCCAGGTGTGCATAAAGACTGGTGGTCAGTAGACCGGCGACTTTGAGCGCCGGAGCGGGGGAATAGACGTGACAGTAGTGTAGGTGTAGGTATGTACGGCAGGACCAAATCAGAGAGATAGGTAGGAGCAAGTTTATTTATTCTCTTTGTAAAAGGGGGGTGTATGATGGAGAGTAGGATGAAGAGTAGGGGGGAGAGAGGGGGGAGCGTAGGGGGGAGAGCGGGGGGTGTAGGATGGGGAGTAGGGGGGAGAGAGAAGGGGGAGAGTAGGGGGGAGAGTAGGGGGAGGCGTAGGTGGAGGAGTAGGGGGAGAGTAGGGGGGAGAGCAGGGTGGAGAGTTGGGGGGGGGGAGAAGGGGGAGAGTAGGGGGGAGCGTAGAGGGGAGAGCGGGGGGTGTAGGATGGGGAGTAGGGGAGAGAGAAGGGGGAGAGTAGGGGGGGAGAGTAGGGGGAGGCGTAGGTGGAGGAGTAGGGGGAGAGTAGGGGGGGAGTAGGGGGGAGAGTAGGGGGGGAGAGAAGGGGGAGAGTAGGGGGGAGAAGGGGGGAGAGTAGGGGGGAGAAGGGGGGGAGTAGGGGGGAGAGAAGGGGGAGGAGTAGGGGGGAGATTGGGGGGGATAGACAGGGAGAGTAGGGGGGAGAGAAGGGGGAGGAGTAGGGAGGAGAGTAGGGGGGAGAGTAGGGGGGGAGAGTAGGGGGAGAGTAGGGGGGAGAGTAGGGGGGGAGTAGGGGGGGAGAGTAGGGGAGAGTAGGGGGGAGAGTAGGGGGGAGAGTAGGGGGGGAGAGTAGGGGGGGAGTAGGGGGGGAGAGTAGGGGGAGAGTAGGGGGGAGAGTAGGGGGGAGAGTAGGGGGGGAGAGTAGGGGGGCGAGTGGGGGGGTAGACAGGGGGAGAGTAGGGGGAAGAGTGGGGGGGGTGGACGGGGGAGAGTAGGGGGGAGTATGACTACCTAATAAAAATGTACGGTTAAATAAATAAATGTGTATTTCACACTTGGTTGAGGTAAAACATCAGAGTATAACGCAGTACAAAACGACGTTGACTACCACCATCGATTTCTTTATGCTAGCTACGCTACCAGCTTATACAAACCGGAGTTAGCATTTAGCAGTCTCTTCTAAACCTGAACAGAAACAACGTCTATAAATGTCATGGCAGAGAAAACAGCCAAATATATTCCAAATCAAACTCTAGTAAGCACGTTGTGGGCCTGTTACAAAACATCAATCGTGACGGATTTGAAAAATATCCAGTTTGTCAGATCAGATTTGTTGAATCCAATCTGGCGTCCTTCTTCCGCCCCCCGCGATCTGCGTTCCATTGACCTCGTTACCCACGTCTATAGGAACTGTAGTGTGTAGGCCAGGGGTGAGGGGCCCATGTCTGGCAGTGCTGTGCTCCAGGCCCATTAATCCCTTTTCTCCTCTCCTCCCTTTCTTTCTCTCTCTCTCCCCTCTCTATCTCTCTCTTTTTCCTGCTCTCTCTCTTCCCTCTCCTCTCTTCGCCCTCCCTCTCTCTACTCCCTCGTTCCCCTTCTCCCCTCTCTATCTCTCTCTCTCTCTCTCTCTCTTCCCTCTCCTCTCTTCTCCCTCCTTCGTTCCCCTTCTCCTCTCTCGTCTCTGTTCCCCCTCTCCCCTCTCTCTCTCTCTCTCTCTTCCCTCTCCTCTCTTCTCCCTCCTTCATTCCCCTTCTCCTCTCTCGTCTCTGTTCCCCCTCCTCTCTTCGCCCTCCCTCTCTCTACTCCCTCGTTCCCCTTCTCCATCTCTCTCTCTCTCTCTTCCCTCTCCTCTCTTCTCCCTCCTTCGTTCCCCTTCTCCTCTCTCGTCTCTGTTCCCCCTCTCCCTGGATTAATGTGACAGGAAGCTCTGGACCACACAAGGAGAGGAAAGGCAGAACTTGGAGCAGGGAATGAGGGATAGAGAGCGAAGAAGAGAGGAGAGATGGAAGGAAAAGAGAGGGAGAGAGCCTACAGAGAGTTGGAGCTGTCTGTCTATCTGTCTATCTGTCTCTTGTTTTGTCGTTCACTGAGCAGCTAACCGATCGCTGCAGCTGTACATAGCCCATCTGTAAATAGCCCACCCAATCTACCTACCTCATCCCCATATTGTTTTCATTTACTCTTCTGCTCTTTTGCACCCCAGTATCACTACTTACACATCATCATCTGATGATTTATCACTCCAGTGTTAATCTGCTAAATTGTAAATACTTTGCTACTATGGCCTATTTATTGCCTTACCTCCTCACACCATTTGCACACACTGTATATAGACTTTCGTTTTTTCTATTGTGTTATTGACTGTACGCTTGTTTATTCCATGTGTAACTCTGTGTTGTTGTTGTTTGTGTCGAACTGCTTTGCTTTATCTTGGCCAGGTCGCAGTTGTAAATGAGAACTTGTTCTCAACTAGCCTACCTGGTTAAATAAAGGTGAAATAAATACATTTGAAAATATTGCATCTCCATCCCAAAGCCCTGGCTTGGAAGTGTACTTCGCCAGACTGCCAAGAACCTTGCCCTCATCCAGGCCAAGGTGGCGAGACACGGTAGTGATGACACCATAGGTCTTATTGATCTCTGCACCAGACAGGATGCTCTTGCCAGCATACTTGGGGTCCAACATGTACGCTGTGAGGCTAGCTTTATGCCAGTGTAGACAGACAGTCATGTCACTAGCCTGTTAGTGGAAGTGATGAGGCTAGCGCTACGCCAGTGTAGACAGACAGTCATGTCACTAGCCTGTTAGTAGAAGTGATGAGGCTAGCGCTAGGCCAGTGTAGACAGATAGTCATGTCACTAGTCTGTTAGTAGAAGTGATGAGGCTAGCGCTAGGCCAGTGTAGACAGACAGTCATGTCACTAGCCTGTTAGTGGAAGTGATGAGGCTAGCGCTACGCCAGTGTAGACAGATAGTCATGTCACTAGTCTGTTAGTAGAAGTGATGAGGCTAGCGCTAGGCCAGTGTAGACAGACAGTCATGTCACTAGCCTGTTAGTGGAAGTGATGAGGCTAGCGCTACGCCAGTGTAGACAGACAGTCATGTCACTAGCCTGTTAGTGGAAGTGATGAGGCTAGCGCTATGCCAGTGTAGACAGACAGTCATGTCACTAGTCTGTTAGTAGAAGTGATGAGGCTAGCGCTAGGCCAGTGTAGACAGATAGTCATGTCACTAGCCTGTTAGTGGAAGTGATGAGGCTAGCGCTACGCCAGTGTAGACAGATAGTCATGTCACTAGCCTGTTAGTAGAAGTGATGAGGCTAGCGCTAGGCCAGTGTAGACAGATAGTCATGTCACTAGCCTGTTAGTGGAAGTGATGAGGCTAGCGCTATGCCAGTGTAGACAGACAGTCATGTCACTAGTCTGTTAGTGGAAGTGATGAGGCTAGCGCTACGCCAGTGTAGACAGACAGTCATGTCACTAGCCTGTTAGTAGAAGTGATGAGGCTAGCGCTAGGCCAGTGTAGACAGACAGTCATGTCACTAGTCTGTTAGTGGAAGTGATGAGGCTAGCGCTACGCCAGTGTAGACAGACAGTCATGTCACTAGCCTGTTAGTGGAAGTGATGAGGCTAGCGCTACGCCAGTGTAGACAGACAGTCATGTCACTAGCCTGTTAGTGGAAGTGATGAGGCTAACGCTATGCCAGTGTAGACAGACAGTCATGTCACTAGTCTGTTAGTGGAAGTGATGAGGCTAGCGCTAGGCCAGTGTAGACAGATAGTCATGTCACTAGCCTGCTAGTAGAAGTGATGAGGCTAGCGCTAGGCCAGTGTAGACAGACAGTCATGTCACTAGCCTGTTAGTGGAAGTGATGAGGCTAGCGCTAGGCCAGTGTAGACAGACAGTCATGTCACTAGCCTGTTAGTGGAAGTGATGAGGCTAGCGCTACGCCAGTGTAGACAGATAGACATGTCACTAGCCTGCTAGTAGAAGTGATGAGGCTAGCGCTAGGCCAGTGTAGACAGACAGTCATGTCACTAGCCTGTTAGTGGAAGTGATGAGGCTAGCGCTAGGCCAGTGTAGACAGACAGTCATGTCACTAGTCTGTTAGTGGAAGTGATGAGGCTAGCGCTACGCCAGTGTAGACAGACAGTCATGTCACTAGTCTGTTAGTGGAAGTGATGAGGCTAGCGCTAGGCCAGTGTAGACAGACAGTCATGTCACTAGCCTGTTAGTGGAAGTGATGAGGCTAGCGCTACGCCAGTGTAGACAGACAGTCATGTCACTAGCCTGTTAGTGGAAGTGATGAGGCTAGCGCTACGCCAGTGTAGACAGACAGTCATGTCACTAGTCTGTTAGTAGAAGTGATGAGGCTAGCGCTAGGCCAGTGTAGACAGATAGTCATGTCACTAGTCTGTTAGTGGAAGTGATGAGGCTAGCGCTACGCCAGTGTAGACAGATAGTCATGTCACTAGCCTGTTAGTGGAAGTGATGAGGCTAGCGCTACGCCAGTGTAGACAGATAGTCATGTCACTAGCCTGTTAGTAGAAGTGATGAGGCTAGCGCTACGCCAGTGTAGACAGACAGTCATGTCACTAGTCTGTTAGTGGAAGTGATGAGGCTAGCGCTACGCCAGTGTAGACAGACAGTCATGTCACTAGTCTGTTAGTGGAAGTGATGAGGCTAGCGCTACGCCAGTGTAGACAGACAGTCATGTCACTAGCCTGTTAGTGGAAGTGATGAGGCTAGCGCTACGCCAGTGTAGACAGACAGTCATGTCACTAGCCTGTTAGTAGAAGTGATGAGGCTAGCGCTAGGCCAGTGTAGACAGATAGTCATGTCACTAGTCTGTTAGTGGAAGTGATGAGGCTAGCGCTAGGCCAGTGTAGACAGATAGTCATGTCACTAGTCTGTTAGTGGAAGTGATGAGGCTAGCGCTACGCCAGTGTAGACAGACAGTCATGTCACTAGCCTGTTAGTGGAAGTGATGAGGCTAACGCTATGCCAGTGTAGACAGACAGTCATGTCACTAGTCTGTTAGTGGAAGTGATGAGGCTAGCGCTACGCCAGTGTAGACAGACAGTCATGTCACTAGCCTGTTAGTGGAAGTGATGAGGCTAACGCTATGCCAGTGTAGACAGACAGTCATGTCACTAGTCTGTTAGTGGAAGTGATGAGGCTAGCGCTAGGCCAGTGTAGACAGATAGTCATGTCACTAGCCTGTTAGTGGAAGTGATGAGGCTAGCGCTAGGCCAGTGTAGACAGATAGTCATGTCACTAGTCTGTTAGTGGAAGTGATGAGGCTAGCGCTAGGCCAGTGTAGACAGATAGTCATGTCACTAGTCTGTTAGTGGAAGTGATGAGGCTAGCGCTACGCCAGTGTAGACAGACAGTCATGTCACTAGTCTGTTAGTAGAAGTGATGAGGCTAGCGCTACGCCAGTGTAGACAGATAGACATGTCACTAGCCTGCTAGTAGAAGTGATGAGGCTAGCGCTAGGCCAGTGTAGACAGACAGTCATGTCACTAGCCTGTTAGTGGAAGTGATGAGGCTAGCGCTAGGCCAGTGTAGACAGACAGTCATGTCACTAGTCTGTTAGTGGAAGTGATGAGGCTAGCGCTACGCCAGTGTAGACAGACAGTCATGTCACTAGTCTGTTAGTGGAAGTGATGAGGCTAGCGCTAGGCCAGTGTAGACAGATAGTCATGTCACTAGCCTGTTAGTAGAAGTGATGAGGCTAGCGCTATGCCAGTGTAGACAGACAGTCATGTCACTAGCCTGTTAGTGGAAGTGATGAGGCTAGCGCTACGCCAGTGTAGACAGACAGTCATGTCACTAGCCTGTTAGTGGAAGTGATGAGGCTAGCGCTAGGCCAGTGTAGACAGATAGTCATGTCACTAGTCTGTTAGTGGAAGTGATGAGGCTAGCGCTACGCCAGTGTAGACAGACAGTCATGTCACTAGTCTGTTAGTAGAAGTGATGAGGCTAGCGCTAGGCCAGTGTAGACAGATAGTCATGTCACTAGTCTGTTAGTGGAAGTGATGAGGCTAGCGCTAGGCCAGTGTAGACAGATAGTCATGTCACTAGTCTGTTAGTGGAAGTGATGAGGCTAGCGCTACGCCAGTGTAGACAGATAGTCATGTCACTAGCCTGTTAGTGGAAGTGATGAGGCTAGCGCTACGCCAGTGTAGACAGACAGTCATGTCACTAGTCTGTTAGTGGAAGTGATGAGGCTAGCGCTACGCCAGTGTAGACAGACAGTCATGTCACTAGTCTGTTAGTGGAAGTGATGAGGCTAGCGCTACGCCAGTGTAGACAGATAGTCATGTCACTAGCCTGTTAGTAGAAGTGATGAGGCTAGCGCTACGCCAGTGTAGACAGACAGTCATGTCACTAGTCTGTTAGTGGAAGTGATGAGGCTAGCGCTACGCCAGTGTAGACAGACAGTCATGTCACTAGCCTGTTAGTGGAAGTGATGAGGCTAGCGCTACGCCAGTGTAGACAGACAGTCATGTCACTAGTCTGTTAGTAGAAGTGATGAGGCTAGCGCTACGCCAGTGTAGACAGACAGTCATGTCACTAGCCTGTTAGTGGAAGTGATGAGGCTAGCGCTACGCCAGTGTAGACAGATAGTCATGTCACTAGCCTGTTAGTGGAAGTGATGAGGCTAGCGCTAGGCCAGTGTAGACAGACAGTCATGTCACTAGTCTGTTAGTGGAAGTGATGAGGCTAGCGCTACGCCAGTGTAGACAGATAGTCATGTCACTAGTCTGTTAGTGGAAGTGATGAGGCTAGCGCTACGCCAGTGTAGACAGATAGTCATGTCACTAGTCTGTTAGTGGAAGTGATGAGGCTAGCGCTACGCCAGTGTAGACAGACAGTCATGTCACTAGTCTGTTAGTGGAAGTGATGAGGCTAGCGCTACGCCAGTGTAGACAGATAGTCATGTCACTAGTCTGTTAGTGGAAGTGATGAGGCTAGCTTTATGCCAGTGTAGACAGACAGTCATGTCACTAGCCTGTTAGTAGAAGTGATGAGGCTAGCGCTACGCCAGTGTAGACAGACAGTCATGTCACTAGCCTGTTAGTGGAAGTGATGAGGCTAGCTTTATGCCAGTGTAGACAGACAGTCATGTCACTAGCCTGTTAGTGGAAGTGATGAGGCTAGCACTACGCCAGTGTAGACAGATAGTCATGTCACTAGCCTGTTAGTGGAAGTGATGAGGCTAGCTTTATGCCAGTGTAGACAGACAGTCATGTCACTAGCCTGTTAGTGGAAGTGATGAGGCTAGCTTTATGCCAGTGTAGACAGACAGTCATGTCACTAGCCTGTTAGTGGAAGTGATGAGGCTAGCTTTATGCCAGTGTAGACAGACAGTCATGTCACTAGTCTGTTAGTAGAAATGATGAGGCTAGCACTACGCCAGTGTAGACAGATAGTCATGTCACTAGCCTGTTAGTGGAAGTGATGAGGCTAGCTTTATGCCAGTGTAGACAGACAGTCATGTCACTAGCCTGTTAGTGGAAGTGATGAGGCTAGCTTTATGCCAGTGTAGACAGACAGTCATGTCACTAGCCTGTTAGTGGAAGTGATGAGGCTAGCTTTATGCCAGTGTAGACAGACAGTCATGTCACTAGTCTGTTAGTAGAAATGATGAGGCTAGCACTACGCCAGTGTAGACAGACAGTCATGTCACTAGCCTGTTAGTGGAAGTGATGAGGCTAGCACTACGCCAGTGTAGACAGACAGTCATGTCACTAGCCTGTTAGTGGAAGTGATGAGGCTAGCACTACGCCAGTGTAGACAGACAGTCATGTCACTAGCCTGTTAGTGGAAGTGATGAGGCTAGCGCTACGCCAGTGAGGCGTGTTTGGGCTTCAGGCAGAAGTCTTCACGCTTTTTGATGTATTTCAGAACTGCAGATTCCTCTGCTTGGAGCAACAGTGAAGTGGGCAGGGCAGTAGGGATTTCTTCTCTTGCATCTGCAAGCAGAGTCTGAACATCAGACAGGATGTCATTGTCGCCCTCAATCCATGCAATGGCTACTGCTATAGGTTTTAGGAGTTTCAGGCTGCTTACCACTCACTCCCAAAATACTTCATCCAAGAGGATCCATGCCCATATCGGCAGACTGTGATATGGCCATTTCTTGGATAGACTCCTTCCCCTCCAGGAGACTGGCAAACATGATGACAACACCACCCCAACGGGTGTTGCTGGGCAGCTTCAATGTGGTGCTCTTATTCTTCTCACTTTGCTTGGCGAGGTAGATTGCTGCTATAACTTGATGACCCTTCACATACCTAACCATTTCCTTGGCTCTCTTGTAGAGTGTATCCATTGTTTTCAGTGCCATGATGTCCTTGAGGAGCAGATTCAATGTGTGAGACAGCACAGCCAATGGGTGTGATGTGAGGGTAGGACTTCTCCATTTTAGACCAAGCAGCCTTCATGTTCGCAGCATTACCTGTCACCAGTGCAAATACCTTCTGTGGTCCAAGGTCATTGATGACTGCCTTCAGCTCATCTGCCATGTAGAGATCTGCCTGTTGTCCCTTGTGTCTGTGCTCTTGTAGAATACTGGTTGAGCGGTGGAGATGATATAGTAAATTATTCCTTGCCCACGGACGTTCGACCACCCATCAGAGATGCAATACAGTCTGCTTTCTCTATGATTTCCTTGACCTTCACTTGAACTCTGTTGAACTCTGCATGCAGCAAATGAGTAGATAAAGCATGTCTGGTTGGAGGGGTGTCTGCTGGGCGAAGAACATTCAGAAATCTCTTCCAATACACATTGCCTGTGAGCATCAGAGGTGAACCAGTTGCATACACAGCTCGAACAAGACATTCATCAGCATTTCTCTGACTACGTTCCGCCATTGAGTCAAAAAAATCTACTGATTCCAGGAGGACTGTGAGCTGTTGCTATTGATAAGGATTGATCTGATTCATCATTTTCACCTCGAATAGAAGTAGAGGGACTTTTGTCAGCGGTTGCTTGTTGTGAGCGCTGAGGGAACTTTATGCCCTTGGCCAGATGATTCTGCATCTTTGTTGCATTCTTCACATATGATTTGGCACAGTATTTGCAAATGTACACAGCTTTTCCTTCTACATTAGCTGCAGTGAAATGTCTCCATACATCAGATGGTGCCCGTGGCATTTTCCTGTAAAGATTAGAAAAAAAAATCTAAAAAAAACAACCAATACAATTCCATGTACAGATAAATAGTTAGGCAGTTAGATTAAACAACTCCTTTGTAAGATATATGTCTTAAAATGAAAAAAATGAAACATGTATGGAAACAGGTGAATTAACACTCCTCAGTTAGAAGGCTCAAGCAAGCTAAAACCCACATGGTAGCAAAAACTAACTAGCAGAAATTGTTAACAAGTTAGAAATTATTTTAACACACTTTGCTATAGGTTACGATTTACTAGTTAACAAATAATCATGTATGTCATATGAAGCATATTCACCCCACCCAGTATTGTAATCAAAATTTACCAGAAAGCATGTAGTCCTTGGCTCAGACAGTGTAGTAGTGTGGGCTCAATAGCATCTCATTAGTGTGCAAGATCTTGAGAATCAGCTGTACATGTGATGGAAGAATGCACTGTGCCTGCAGAGGGTTGCAATTCCATTGAATTTGGGATAGTTTAACTTCTCTAGGATAGGGGGCAGCATTTTCACGTTTGGATGAAAAGCGTGCCCAGAGTAAACTGCCTCCTACTCAGTCCCAGATGCTAATATATGCATATTATTATTAGTATTGGACAGAAAACACTCTGAAGTTTCTAAAACTGTTTGAATCATGTCTGTGACTATAACAGAACTTATTTGGCAGGCAAAACCCAGAGGACAAACCATTCAGATTTTTTTTGTTGAGGTCACCCTCTTTTCAATGGATTTTCATTGGGAATCCAGATTTCTAAGGGACCTTCCTGCAGTTCCTATCGCTTCCACTGGATGTCAACAGTCTTTAGAATTTGGTTGAGGTTTTTCCTTTGAGAAATGAAGAAGTAGCCATGTTCAGAATGAGGCCCCAGTGAAGTGTTTGTTAGAGGCGCGTGACCAGAAAGCTACACATTGTTTTCCTCCGGTATTGAACACAGATCATCGCGTCTTCAATTTGATCGATTATTTACGTAAAATAATACCTAAAGTTGTATTACAAAAGTAGTTTGAAATGTTTGGACAACGCTTACAGGTAACTTTTGAGATATTTTGTAGTCACGTTGTGCAAGTTGGAACCGGTGTTTTTCTGGATCAAACGCAACAAATAAATGGACATTTTGGATATACAGTAGGGAGAACAAGTATTTGATACACTGCCGATTTTGCAGGTTTTCCTACTTACAAAGCATGTAGAGGTCTGTAATTTTTATCATAGGTACACTTCAACTGTGAGAGACGGAATCTAAAATGAACCTGGAGAAGAGGCCCCTAAGCAAGCTGGTCCTGGGACTCAGTTCACAACCACAAACAGACCCCACAGAGCCCCAGGACAGCAACACAATTAGACCCAACCAAATCATGAGAAAACAAAAAGATAATTACTTGACACATTGGAAAGAATTAACAAAAAAACTGAGAAAACTAGAATGCTATTTGGCCCTAAACAGAGATTACACAGTGGCAGAATACCTGACCACTGTGACTGACCCAAACTTAAGGAAAGCTTTGACTATGTACAGACTCAGTGAGCATAGCCTTGCTATTGAGAAAGGCCGCCGTAGGCAGACCTGGCTCTCAAGAGAAGACAGGCTATGTTCCCACTGCCCACAAAATGAGGTGGAAACTGAGCTGCACTTCCTAACCTCCTGCCAAATGTATGACCATAGTAGAGACACATATTTCCCTCAGAATACACAGATCCACAAAGAACCCGATTTTGATAAACTCCCATATCTACTGGGTGAAATACCACAGTGTGACATCACAGCAGCGAGATGTGTGACCTGTTGCCACAAGAAAAGGGCAACCAGTGAAGAACAAAACACAGCCCAAATGTATATTTCTTTATTTTTATACTTAAACTATCTGCACATCGATACAACACTGTATATATACATAATATGAAATGTGTAATGTCTATATTCTTTAGGAACTTTTTTAAATTAAATGTTTAATGTTCCTTTTATTTGTTTATTTAACTTTTGTTTATTTGCTAATTCACTTGCTTTGGCAATGTTAACATAAATTTGATGAATTTGAAACATGAATTGAATTGAGGGGTTGACTGCCTGCCTCGCAGTCAGAGAGAGAGAGAGAGAGGTTGACTGCCTGCCTCACAGTCAGAGAGAGAGAGAGAGGTTGACTGCCTGCCTTACAGTCAGAGAGAGAGAGAGAGGTTGACTGCCTGCCTTACAGTCAGAGAGAGAGAGAGGTTGACTGACTGCCTCACAGTCAGAGAGAGAGAGAGAGAGGTTGACTGCCTGCCTCACAGTCAGAGAGAGAGAGAGAGAGAGAGGTTGACTGCCTGCCTCACAGTCAGAGAGAGAGAGAGAGGTTGACTGCCTGCCTCACAGTCAGAGAGAGAGAGAGAGAGGTTGACTGCCTGCCTCGCAGTCAGAGAGAGAGAGAGAGAGAGGTTGACTGATTGCCTCGCAGTCAGAGAGAGTGAGAGAGAGGTTGACTGCCTGCCTCACAGTCAGAGAGAGAGAGAGAGGTTGACTGCCTGCCTCACAGTCAGAGAGAGAGAGAGAGAGGTTGACTGCCTGCCTCGCAGTCAGAGAGAGAGAGAGAGAGAGGTTGACTGATTGCCTCGCAGTCAGAGAGAGAGAGAGGTTGACTGACTGCCTCACAGTCAGAGAGAGAGAGAGAGGTTGACTGACTGCATCACAGTCAGAGAGAGAGAGAGAGGTTGACTGACTGCCTCACAGTCAGAGAGAGAGAGAGAGAGGTTGACTGCCTGCCTCACAGTCAGAGAGAGAGAGAGAGGTTGACTGCCTGCCTCACAGTCAGAGAGAGAGAGAGAGGTTGACTGCCTGCCTCATAGTCAGAGAGAGAGAGAGAGGTTGACTATATGCCTCACAGTCAGAGAGAGAGAGGTTGACTGCCTGCCTCACAGTCAGAGAGAGAGAGAGAGAGAGGTTGACTGCCTGCCTCACAGTCAGAGAGAGAGAGAGAGAGGTTGATTGCCTGCCTCGCAGTCAGAGAGAGAGAGAGAGAGAGAGAGGTTGACTGCCTGCCTCACAGTCAGAGAGAAAGAGGTTGACTGCCTGCCTCACAGTCAGAGAGAGAGAGAGGTTGACTGCCTGCCTCACAGTCAGAGAGAGAGAGAGGTTGACTGCCTGCCTCACAGTCAGAGAGAGAGAGAGAGAGTTTGACTGCCTGCCTTACAGTCAGAGAGAGAGAGAGGTTGACTGCCTGCCTCACAGTCAGAGAGAGAGAGAGGTTGACTGCCTGCCTTACAGTCAGAGAGAGAGAGAGAGAGAGAGAGGTTGACTGCCTGCCTCACAGTCAGAGAGAGAAAGAGGTTGACTGCCTGCCTCACAGTATGAGAGAGAGAGAGTTTGACTGCCTGCCTCACAGTCAGAGAGAAAGAGGTTGACTGCCTGCCTCACAGTCAGAGAGAAAGAGGTTGACTGCCTGCCTCACAGTCAGAGAGAGAGAGAGGTTGACTGCCTGCATCACAGTCAGAGCGAACTAATACCTCAGCTATAAACACACAACCCCTCTTCCTCAGCTATAAACACACAACCCCTCTACCCCAACTATAAACACACAACCCCTCTACCTCAGCTATAAACACACAACCCCTCTACCTCAGCTATAAACACACAACCCCTCTACCTCAACTATAAACACACAACCCCTCTACCTCAGCTATAAACACACAACCCCTCTACCTCAACTATAAACACACAACCCCTCTACCTCAACTATAAACACTCAACCCCTCTACCTCAACTATAAACACACAACCCCTCTACCTCGACTATAAACACACAACCCCTCTACCTCAACTATAAACACACAACCCCTCTACCTCAGCTATAAACACACAACCCCTCTACCTCAGCTATAAACACAAAACCCCTCTACCTCAACTATAAACACACAACCCCTCTACCTCAGCTATAAACACACAACCCCTCTACCTCAGCTATAAACACACAACCCCTCTACCTCAGCTATAAACACACAACCCCTCTACCTCAGCTATAAACACACAACCCCTCTACCTCAGCTATAAACACACAACCCCTCTACCTCAACTATAAACACTCAACCCCTCTACCTCAACTATAAACACACAACCCCTCTTCCTCAGCTATAAACACACAACCCCTCTTCCTCAGCTATAAACACACAACGCCTCTACCTCGACTATAAACACACAACCCCTCTTCCTCAGCTATAAACACACAACCCCTCTACCTCAACTATAAACACTCAACCCCTCTACCTCAACTATAAACACACAACCCCTCTACCTCGACTATAAACACACAACCCCTCTTCCTCAGCTATAAACACACAACGCCTCTACCTCAACTATAAACACACAACCCCTCTACCTCAACTATAAACACACAACCCCTCTACCTCAGCTATAAACACACAACCCCTCTACCTCAGCTATAAACACACAACCCCTCTACCTCAACTATAAACACACAACCCCTCTACCTCAACTATAAACACACAACCCCTCTACCTCGACTATAAACACACAACCCCTCTTCCTCAGCTATAAACACACAACGCCTCTACCTCAACTATAAACACTCAACCCCTCTACCTCAACTATAAACACACAACCCCTCTACCTCGACTATAAACACACAACCCCTCTTCCTCAGCTATAAACACACAACCCCTCTTCCTCAGCTATAAACACACAACCCCTCTACCTCAACTATAAACACTCAACCCCTCTACCTCAACTATAAACACACAACCCCTCTACCTCGACTATAAACACACAACCCCTCTTCCTCAGCTATAAACACACAACGCCTCTACCTCAACTATAAACACACAACCCCTCTACCTCGACTATAAACACACAACCCCTCTTCCTCAGCTATAAACACACAACGCCTCTACCTCAACTATAAACACACAACCCCTCTACCTCGACTATAAACACACAACCCCTCTACCTCAGCTATAAACACAAAACCCCTCTACCTCAACTATAAACACACAACCCCTCTACCTCAGCTATAAACACACAACCCCTCTTCCTCAGCTATAAACACACAACCCCTCTTCCTCAGCTATAAACACACAACCCCTCTACCCCAACTATAAACACACAACCCCTCTACCTCAGCTATAAACACACAACCCCTCTACCTCAGCTATAAACACACAACCCCTCTACCTCAACTATAAACACTCAACCCCTCTACCTCAACTATAAACACACAACCCCTCTACCTCGACTATAAACACACAACCCCTCTACCTCAACTATAAACACACAACCCCTCTACCTCAACTATAAACACACAACCCCTCTACCTCAACTATAAACACACAACCCCTCTACCTCAGCTATAAACACACAACCCCTCTACCTCAGCTATAAACACACAACCCCTCTACCTCAGCTATAAACACACAACCCCTCTACCTCAGCTATAAACACACAACCCCTCTACCTCGACTATAAACACACAACCCCTCTACCTCAACTATAAACACACAACCCCTCTACCTCAGCTATAAACACACAACCCCTCTACCTCAGCTATAAACACAAAACCCCTCTACCTCAACTATAAACACACAACCCCTCTACCTCAGCTATAAACACACAACCCCTCTACCTCAGCTATAAACACACAACCCCTCTACCTCAGCTATAAACACACAACCCCTCTACCTCAGCTATAAACACACAACCCCTCTACCTCAGCTATAAACACACAACCCCTCTACCTCAACTATAAACACACAACCCCTCTACCTCAACTATAAACACACAACCCCTCTTCCTCAGCTATAAACACACAACCCCTCTTCCTCAGCTATAAACACACAACGCCTCTACCTCGACTATAAACACACAACCCCTCTTCCTCAGCTATAAACACACAACCCCTCTACCTCAACTATAAACACTCAACCCCTCTACCTCAACTATAAACACACAACCCCTCTACCTCAACTATAAACACACAACCCCTCTACCTCGACTATAAACACACAACCCCTCTTCCTCAGCTATAAACACACAACGCCTCTACCTCAACTATAAACACACAACCCCTCTACCTCAACTATAAACACACAACCCCTCTACCTCAGCTATTAACACACAACCCCTCTACCTCAGCTATAAACACACAACCCCTCTACCTCAACTATAAACACACAACCCCTCTACCTCAACTATAAACACACAACCCCTCTACCTCGACTATAAACACACAACCCCTCTTCCTCAGCTATAAACACACAACGCCTCTACCTCAACTATAAACACTCAACCCCTCTACCTCAACTATAAACACACAACCCCTCTACCTCGACTATAAACACACAACCCCTCTTCCTCAGCTATAAACACACAACCCCTCTTCCTCAGCTATAAACACACAACCCCTCTACCTCAACTATAAACACTCAACCCCTCTACCTCAACTATAAACACACAACCCCTCTACCTCGACTATAAACACACAACCCCTCTTCCTCAGCTATAAACACACAACGCCTCTACCTCAACTATAAACACACAACCCCTCTACCTCGACTATAAACACACAACCCCTCTTCCTCAGCTATAAACACACAACGCCTCTACCTCAACTATAAACACACAACCCCTCTACCTCGACTATAAACACACAACCCCTCTTCCTCAGCTATAAACACACAACGCCTCTAACTCAACTATAAACACACAACCCCTCTACCTCAACTATAAACACACAACCCCTCTACCTCAGCTATAAACACACAACCCCTCTACCTCAACTATAAACACACAACCCCTCTACCTCAGCTATAAACACACAACCCCTCTACCTCGACTATAAACACACAACCCCTCTTCCTCAACTATAAACACACAACCCCTCTACCTCGACTATAAACACACAACCCCTCTACCTCAACTATAAACACTCAACCCCTCTTCCTCAGCTATAAACACACAACGCCTCTACCTCAACTATAAACACACAACCCCTCTACCTCAACTATAAACACACAACCTCTCTACCTCAGCTATAAACACACAACCCCTCTACCTCAGCTATAAACACTCAACCCCTCTACCTTCTCCCCCCATATTTATGAATCTCTCTCCTCTTTTTCTCATTCTTATCGACTTTCCCTCTCTCTTTCCTCTCTCTCTCCCTCCCTCACTTTCTCTCTAAGTCTTTCCAACTTTCCCCCCACCTCTCTTTCCCTCCCTCTAGTTTCTCCCCAGTGGAAGAGTAGGAGGTTCCTCTGGCCTCTAGCCACCCCAGTGTACACTCCCTTCTCTCTCCATGTGTCTCCTTTCCCCTCCCTCCCTCCCTCCCTCCCTCCCTCCCTCCCTCCCTCCCTCTCTCTCTCTCTTTACAGCAGCTGCCAGGTCTAATCGGTGGTGGTGGTGTTGTGGGGCCTCCAGGGGGAGGGTCTGGCTGTGCTGTCTTCAGTACAGAGCATAACAGAACAGAGCATAACAGAGCAGAACAGAGCAGAACAGGGCAGAACAGAACAGAGCAGAACAGAGCAGAACAGAACAGAACAGAACAGAACAGAACAGAACAGAGCAGAGCAGAACAGAACAGAACAGAGCAGAACAGAGCAGAACAGAACAGAGCAGAGCAGAGCAGAACAGAGCAGAACAGAGCAGAGCAGAACAGAACAGAGCAGAGCAGAGCAGAACATAACAGAACAGAGCAGAACAGAACAGAGCAGAGCAGAGCAGAGCAGAGCAGAGCAGAACAGAGCAGAACAGAGCAGAGCAGAACAGAGCAGAACAGAGCAGAGCAGAGCAGAGCAGAACAGAGCAGAACAGAACAGAGCAGAGCAGAACAGAACAGAACAGAACAGAGCAGAACAGAACAGAGCAGAACAGAACAGAGCAGAGCAGAGCAGAACAGAGCAGAACAGAGCAGAGCAGAACAGAACAGAACAGAGCAGAACAGAACAGAACAGAACAGAGCAGAGCAGAACAGAACAGAACAGAACAGAACAGAACAGAACAGAGCAGAACAGAGCAGAACAGAACAGAGCAGAGCAGAGCAGAACAGAGCAGAACAGAGCAGAACAGAACAGAACAGAACAGAGCAGAGCAGAACAGAACAGAACAGAACAGAGCACCCCCCCCCCCCCCCCCCCCCCCCTCCCCTCTGTATAGCCACTTGGCTGTGTTTATTTAATATGCAGTTAGCTGTGGGGAGTGGGGTTAGCCGCAGCTTACAAAACCAGCCAGCATGACCAAAATATACCCCTCCCGTCCCCCCAAACCCAAACGGACCAGCGCACAGTCGCATGGACGGAAGCATGCGCACACAGAGAGACATGTACTACCTCACGTTTATGTTCTCTCTGTCCTGAGGAGAAGCAGATACAGAGTTTATGGACCAAAGCAGCCTCCTGTTTTGGACTTTAGTCATTCTTGAAATAAATTTTAAAAAACTACTTGTAGCCAAAACACCAATCTACACACATAAATATCATAAAAGGATGTTGATAAGCAACAAGTAAGTCAAAAAGAATAATAATAATCATCTTTCACACTCTTTTTGTATCCCAACACATCAAAGGAGATCTGGGGAGTAGAACAAGATTAAATTAATATTATTGAACAGGAACATAGCAGGGGGAGAGAGAGAGAGAGCGAGAGAGAGAGAGAGAGAGAGAGAGAGAGAGAGAGAGAGAGAGAGAGAGAGAGAGAGAGAGAGAGAGAGAGAGAGAGAGAGAGAGAGAGAGAGAGAGAGAGAGACAGATAGAGAGAGACAGCAGCACAGTAAGTTTCAGCATAACTTCAAGAAGTGAGTTCAAGAAGGCATGAAGTGTATAAATACCAATGTGGGAGAGCAATAGTCTAGGACGGGGTAGAGGGTTGGGGGGCGGCATGGGTGAGGGGGGATCTTAATCATTTTCCCTGCAGCCTCGTATTCATTCCGACCCCCAGCATGCTCCAGCCGGGCCGGGACTGGTAGACTCCATGGCAACCTCTTGGTTCAGGGGTCAGGGGGAAAGGTCGCTTTTTTCTGCTAATGAGCCTGGTACCTGGGGCGATGCAGCGCTCTGTGTCTCTCTGTCTCACCCCTCTCTCCCCTCTGCCTCCCCTGTGTTCGCCTCCGCCTCCCGCTCTGTCTCTCTGGGGTCCTCTGTCTCTCTGGGGTCCTCTGTCTCTCTGGGGTCCTCTGTCTCTCTGGGGTCCTCTGTCTCTCTGGGGTCCTCTGTCTCTCTGGGGTCCTCTGTCTCTCTTCCTCCTCCCCTGTCTCTCTGGGGTTATCTGTCTCTCTGGGGTCCTCTGTCTCTCTGGGGTCCTCTGTCTCTCTGGGGTCCTCTGTCTCTCTTCCTCCTCCCCTGTCTCTCTGGGGTTATCTGTCTCTCTGGGGTCCTCTGTCTCTTTGGGGTCCTCTGTCTCTCTGGGGTCCTCTGTCTCTCTGGGGTCCTCTGTCTCTCTGGGGTCCTCTGTCTCTCTTCCTCCCGCTCTGTCTCTCTGGGGTCCTCTGTCTCTCTGGGGTACTCTGTCTCTCTGGGGTCCTCTGTCTCTCTGGGGTCCTCTGTCTCTCTTCCTCCTCCTCTGTCTCTCTGGGGTTATCTGTCTCTCTGCCTCCTCCTCTGTCTCTCTGGGGTTATCTGTCTCTCTGGGGTCCTCTGTCTCTCTGGGGTTATCTGTCTCTCTGGGGTTATCTGTCTCTCTGGGGTCCTCTGTCTCTCTGGGGTCCTCTGTCTCTCTGGGGTCCTCTGTCTCTCTGGGGTCCTCTGTCTCTCTGGGGTCCTCTGTCTCTCTGGGGTCCTCTGTCTCTCTGGGGTCCTCTGTCTCTCTGCCTCCTCCTCTGTCTCTCTGGGGTCCTCTGTCTCTCTGGGGTCCTCTGTCTCTCTGGGGTCCTCTGTCTCTCTGGGGTCCTCTGTCTCTCTGGGGTCCTCTGTCTCTCTGGGGTCCTCTGTCTCTCTGGGGTCCTCTGTCTCTCTGGGGTCCTCTGTCTCTCTGGGGTTATCTGTCTCTCTGGGGTTATCTGTCTCTCTGGGGTTATCTGTCTCTCTGCCTCCTCCTCTGTCTCTCTGGGGTTATCTGTCTCTCTGGGGTTATCTGTCTCTCTGGGGTCCTCTGTCTCTCTGGGGTTATCTGTCTCTCTGGGGTTATCTGTCTCTCTGCCTCCTCCTCTGTCTCTCTGGGGTTATCTGTCTCTCTGCCTCCTCCTCTGTCTCTCTGAGGTTATCTGTCTCTCTGCCTCCTCCTCTGTCTCTCTGAGGTTATCTGTCTCTCTGCCTCCTCCTCTGTCTCTCTGGGGTCCTCTGTCTCTCTGGGGTCCTCTGTCTCTCTGGGGTCCTCTGTCTCTCTGGGGTCCTCTGTCTCTCTGGGGTTATCTGTCTCTCTGGGGTTATCTGTCTCTCTGGGGTCCTCTGTCTCTCTGGGGTCCTCTGTCTCTCTGGGGTCCTCTGTCTCTCTGGGGTCCTCTGTCTCTCTGGGGTCCTCTGTCTCTCTGGGGTCCTCTGTCTCTCTGGGGTCCTCTGTCTCTCTGGGGTCCTCTGTCTCTCTGGGGTCCTCTGTCTCTCTGGGGTCCTCTGTCTCTCTGGGGTCCTCTGTCTCTCTGGGGTCCTCTGTCTCTCTGGGGTCCTCTGTCTCTCTGCCTCCTCCTCTAGGAAGAAACCTAGAGAGGAACTGGATGCTCCAGTCTAGGGGCTGTGTTGTGCTCCAGTCTAGGGGCTGTGTTGTGCTCCAGTCTAGGGGTCTGTGTTGTGCTCCAGTCTAGGGGCTGTGTTGTGCTCCAGTCTAGGGGTCTGTGTTGTGCTCCAGTCTAGGGGCTGTGTTGTGCTCCAGTCTAGGGGTCTGTGTTGTGCTCCAGTCTAGGGGTCTGTGTTGTGCTCCAGTCTAGGGGCTGTGTTATGCTCCAGTCTAGGGGATGTGTTGTGCTCCAGTCTAGGGGCTGTGTTGTGCTCCAGTCTAGGGGTCTGTGTTATGCTCCAGTCTAGGGGATGTGTTGTGCTCCAGTCTAGGGGCTGTGTTGTGCTCCAGTCTAGGGGTCTGTGTTGTGCTCCAGTCTAGGGGATGTGTTGTGCTCCAGTCTAGGGGCTGTGTTGGGCTCCAGTCTAGGGGGCTGTGTTATGCTCCAGTCTAGGGGGCTGTGTTATGCTCCAGTCTAGGGGCTGTGTTGTGCTCCAGTCTAGGGGATGTGTTGTGCTCCAGTCTAGGGGCTGTGTTGGGCTCCAGTCTAGGGGGCTGTGTTATGCTCCAGTCTAGGGGGCTGTGTTATGCTCCAGTCTAGGGGCTGTGTTGTGCTCCAGTCTGTGTTATGCTCCAGTCTAGGGGCTGTGTTGTGCTCCAGTCTAGGGGGCTGTGTTATGCTCCAGTCTAGGGGCTGTGTTGTGCTCCAGTCTAGGAGCTGTGTTATGCTCCAGTCTAGGGGCTGTGTTGTGCTCCAGTCTAGGGTCTGTGTTATGCTCCAGTCTAGGGGGCTGTGTTGTGCTCCAGTCTAGGGGGATGTGTTATGCTCCAGTCTGTGTTATGCTCCAGTCTAGGGGCTGTGTTATGCTCCAGTCTGTGTTGTGCTCCAGTCTAAACATGTGTTGTGCTCCAGTCTAGGGGCTGTGTTGTGCTCCAGTCTAGGGGGCTGTGTTGGGCTCCAGTCTAGGGGGCTGTGTTATGCTCCAGTCTAGGGGCTGTGTTGTGCTCCAGTCTAGGGGCTGTGTTGTGCTCCAGTCTAGGGGCTGTGTTGTGCTCCAGTCTAGGGGGCTGTGTTGTGCTCCAGTCTAGGGGGCTGTGTTGTGCTCCAGTCTAGGGGCTGTGTTGTGCTCCAGTCTAGGGGTCTGTGTTATGCTCCAGTCTAGGGGGCTGTATTATGCTCCAGTCTAGGGGCTGTGTTGTGCTCCAGTCTAGGGGCTGTGTTGTGCTCCAGTCTAGGGGGCTGTGTTGGGCTCCAGTCTAGGGGTCTGTGTTATGCTCCAGTCTGTGTTGTGCTCCAGTCTAAACATGTGTTGTGCTCCAGTCTAGGGGGCTGTGTTATGCTCCAGTCTAGGGGCTGTTATGCTCCAGTCTAGGGGCTGTGTTATGCTCCAGTCTAGCGGGCTGTGTTATGCTCCAGTCTAGGAGCTGTGTTATGCTCCAGTCTAGGAGCTGTGTTATGCTCCAGTCTAGGGGGCTGTGTTATGCTCCAGTCTAGGAGCTGTGTTATGCTCCAGTCTAGGGGCTGTGTTGTGCTCCAGTCTAGGGGGCTGTGTTGTGCTCCAGTCTAGGGGATGTGTTATGCTCCAGTCTAGGGGGCTGTGTTATGCTCCAGTCTAGGGGCTGTGTTGTGCTCCAGTCTAGGGGGCTGTGTTATGCTCCAGTCTAGGGGCTGTGTTGTGCTCCAGTCTAGGGGGCTGTGTTATGCTCCAGTCTAGGGGCTGTGTTATGCTCCAGTCTAGGGGGCTGTGTTATGCTCCAGTCTAGGGGCCGTGTTATGCTCCAGTCTAGGGGCTGTGTTATGCTCCAGTCTAGGGGCTGTGTTATGCTCCAGTCTAGGGGGCTGTGTTATGCTCCAGTCTAGGGGCTGTGTTATGCTCCAGTCTAGGGGCTGTGTTATGCTCCAGTCTAGGGGGCTGTGTTATGCTCCAGTCTAGGGGCTGTGTTGTGCTCCAGTCTAGGGGGCTGTGTTGTGCTCCAGTCTAGGGGATGTGTTATGCTCCAGTCTAGGGGGCTGTGTTATGCTCCATTCTAGGGGCTGTGTTGTGCTCCAGTCTAGGGGGCTGTGTTATGCTCCAGTCTAGGGGGCTGTGTTATGCTCCAGTCTAGGGGCTGTGTTATGCTCCAGTCTAGGGGGATGTGTTATGCTCCAGTCTAGGGGGCTGTGTTATGCTCCAGTCTAGGGGCTGTGTTATGCTCCAGTCTAGGGGGCTGTGTTGTGCTCCAGTCTAGGGGGCTGTGTTGTGCTCCAGTCTAGGGGCTGTGTTGTGCTCCAGTCTAGGAGCTGTGTTATGCTCCAGTCTAGGGGGCTGTGTTATGCTCCAGTCTAGGGGCTGTGTTATGCTCCAGTCTAGGGGCTGTGTTATGCTCCAGTCTAGGGGCTGTGTTATGCTCCAGTCTAGGGGATGTGTTATGCTCCAGTCTAGGGGGCTGTGTTATGCTCCAGTCTAGGGGCTGTGTTGTGCTCCAGTCTAGGGGGCTGTGTTGTGCTCCAGTCTAGGGGATGTGTTATGCTCCAGTCTAGGGGGCTGTGTTGTGCTCCAGTCTAGGGGCTGTGTTGTGCTCCAGTCTAGGGGGCTGTGTTATGCTCCAGTCTAGGGGCTGTGTTATGCTCCAGTCTAGGGGGCTGTGTTGTGCTCCAGTCTAGGGGGCTGTGTTGTGCTCCAGTCTAGGAGCTGTGTTATGCTCCAGTCTAGGGGGCTGTGTTGTGCTCCAGTCTAGGAGCTGTGTTATGCTCCAGTCTAGGGGCTGTGTTGTGCTCCAGTCTAGGGGGCTGTGTTATGCTCCAGTCTAGGGGCTGTGTTGTGCTCCAGTCTAGGGGGCTGTGTTATGCTCCAGTCTAGGGGCTGTGTTGTGCTCCAGTCTAGGGGGCTGTGTTATGCTCCAGTCTAGGGGCTGTGTTATGCTCCAGTCTAGGGGCTGTTATGCTCCAGTCTAGGGGGCTGTGTTGTGCTCCAGTCTAGGGGCTGTGTTGTGCTCCAGTCTAGGGGGCTGTGTTATGCTCCAGTCTAGGGGCCGTGTTATGCTCCAGTCTAGGGGGCTGTGTTATGCTCCAGTCTAGGGGCCGTGTTATGCTCCAGTCTAGAGGGCTGTGTTGTGCTCCAGTCTAGGGGCCGTGTTATGCTCCAGTCTAGGGGCCGTGTTATGCTCCAGTCTAGGGGGCTGTGTTATGCTCCAGTCTAGGGGCTGTGTTGTGCTCCAGTCTAGGAGCTGTGTTATGCTCCAGTCTAGGGGGCTGTGTTATGCTCCAGTCTAGGGGGCTGTGTTATGCTCCAGTCTAGGGGCTGTGTTGTGCTCCAGTCTAGGAGCTGTGTTATGCTCCAGTCTAGGGGGCTGTGTTATGCTCCAGTCTAGGGGGCTGTGTTGTGCTCCAGTCTAGGGGCCGTGTTATGCTCCAGTCTAGGGGCTGTGTTGTGCTCCAGTCTAGGAGCTGTGTTATGCTCCAGTCTAGGGGGCTGTGTTGTGCTCCAGTCTAGGAGCTGTGTTATGCTCCAGTCTAGGGGGCTGTGTTGTGCTCCAGTCTAGGGGGCTGTGTTATGCTCCAGTCTAGGAGCTGTGTTATGCTCCAGTCTAGGGGGCTGTGTTGTGCTCCAGTCTAGGGGCCGTGTTATGCTCCAGTCTAGGGGGCTGTGTTATGCTCCAGTCTAGGGCTCCACCCTGCTACCACAAAAAGACTTCCACCCTGCCACCATACAGCGGGTAAACACAAGTATTTCCCGTGACCGTGCCTCAAAACCAAATGTTTTTCTGGCCCACCACTCCACCCTGGACTTGAACAGCCTCTATGACCAGGTCCACCTCTACAAGGCAGCAGTGCCCACCTTCGCCTGGATTCTAAAGGACATCGCTCTCAAACGCAACCCCAACACCTGACACAGGAGCAACAGATCAATAGACACCCCTCCCAGACCTGTGGGACACCCCTCCCCCCCAGGACCTATGTAACGGTGGGAAATGACTAGCTAGTTAGCGGTGGTGCGCGCTAATAGCGTTTCAATCACTCTGAGACCTTGAAGGGCCGCGGCTTTTGAGGAGCGATGGGTAACGGTGCTTCATGGGAGGCAGTTGTTGATTTATGCAGAGGGTCCCTGGTTCGAGCCCAGCTAGGGACGAGGAGAGGGATGGAAGCTATACTTTTACACCTACACATGAGGACCCACACCGAAAGGACCTACATCCAGACCACAACACCACCAGCCACATCCACACCCCCAGTCCAACCAATCAACACCCCCCCCCCCCAAGTCAACCATGACCACACCCCGTATAGGCCCCTTCAGATCAGACCAGATCCTGCCCATCCCATCCCATGCCCCCCACCCCCACAAAGAGGGCCTCAACATGGAAGTCACACATACGCCCAGGCTGTGAGTGGGCAAACAGGCCCAACCCCCACTCTTACACTAGCCCAAGCCAATGGCATGTACCAGATGCTCAGCAGGCTCTGCTCACACTTACTGGCCTGAGGCCAAACCACACGACCAACAACATTGGACACTTTGAAACACAAAGCTTTCACTCTCTCATCCTGGAATATACAAGGTCTGAGGTCATCTGCCTTTGGCCTAAAGAGCAGGAACCTGGACTTCATCAAAGAAATCAGAAATACAGACATTGTCATCCTACAAGAAACCTGGTATAGAGGAGACGGACCCACTGGTTGCCCTCTAGGTTACAGAGAGCTGGTAGTCCCATCCACCACACTACCAGGTGTGAAACAGGGAAGAGAGGAGACAGACCCACTGGTTGCCCTATAGGTTACAGAGAGCTGGTAGTCCCATCCACCAAACTACCAGGTGTGAAACAGGGAAGGGACATGTTCATTTTGTATAGAGCAGACCTAACTCACTCTAATTTACATAAAAATTCAAAAGGAAATGATCCCAACAGAGAAAAATGTCCTCCTGTGTGCTTCCTATTTCCCCCCACTAGAATCCCCATACTTTAATGAAGACAGCTTCTCCATCCTGGAGGGGGAGATCAATCATTTCCAGGCCCAGGGACATGTAGTAGTAGTCTGCATATTAGATGCAGTAGTTGGCGCACCTCTCCAATCTCTGATTGTTCTGGGTGTCTTTTACGTGAGGTTACCTCTGCATATGTAGGCTGATGATCTGAATGATACATGGTGTGGACTGCATCATGTGGTGTACTTCTCTGAAGGACAGTGTTCTGCCCGACCCTGGAGTATTGGTCAGAGCTTTGCTGTGATGGGGTCTAGTAGAGCTGTGTTGTGATGGGGTCTAGTAGAGCTGTGTTGTGATGGGGTCTAGTAGAGCTGTGTTGTGATGGGGTCTAGTAGAGCTGTGTTGTGATGGGGTCTAGTAGAGCTGTGTTGTGATGGGGTCTAGTAGAGCTGTGTTGTGATGGGGTCTAGTAGAGCTGTGATGTGATGGGGTCTAGTAGAGCTGTGTTGTGATGGGGTCTAGTAGAGCTGTGTTGTGATGGGTCTAGTAGAGCTGTGTTGTGATGGGGTCTAGTAGAGCTGTGTTGTGATGGGGTCTAGTAGAGCTGTGTTGTGATGGGGTCTAGTAGAGCTGTGTTGTGATGGGGTCTAGTAGAGCTGTGTTGTGATGGGTCTAGTAGAGCTGTGTTGTGATGGGGTCTAGTAGAGCTGTGTTGTGATGAGGTCTAGTAGAGCTGTGTTGTGATGGGGTCTAGTAGAGCTGTGTTGTGATGGGGTCTAGTAGAGCTGTGTTGTGATGGGGTCTAGTAGAGCTGTGTTGTGATGGGTCTAGTAGAGCTGTGTTGTGATGGGGTCTAGTAGAGCTGTGTTGTGATGGGGTCTAGTAGAGCTGTGTTGTGATGGAGTCTAGTAGAGCTGTGTTGTGATGGGGTCTAGTAGAGCTGTGTTGTGATGGGTCTAGTAGAGCTGTGTTGTGATGGGGTCTAGTAGAGCTGTGTTGTGATGGTCTCTCTCTCTCTCTCTCTCTCTCTCTCTCTCTCTCTCTCTCTCTCTCTCTCTCTCTCTCTCTCTCTCTCTCTCTCTCTCTCTCTCTCTCTCTCTCTCTCTCTCTCTCTCTCTCTCTCTCTCTCTCTCTCTCTCTCTCTCTCCCTCCCTTCCTCTCTCTCTCTCTCTCTCTCTCTCTCTCCCTTCCTCTCTCTCCCTTCTCTCTCTCTCTCTCTCTCCCTCTCCTGTCAGTCGTGGTGTTTGTGTTTTAGGAGTTTTGACAGTTTAGATCCTGGCGCGTTCTGAGAACATTCCAGTCATCGTACACCGTACACAGGTTTTCATCTCTCTGAGAGGTCGAGAGGGCTGCTCAGTTTTTAGTAATAACATAAACGCTTCCCTGCCCCCCTCTCTCTCTCTCTCTCTCTCTCTCTCTCTCTCTCTCTCTCTCTCTCTCTCTCTCTCTCTCTCTCTCTCTCTCTCTCTCTCTCTCTCTCTCTCTCTCTCTCTCTCTCTCTCTCTCTCTCTCTCTCTCTCTCTCTCTCTCTCTCTCTCTCTCTCTCTCTCTCTCTCTCTCTCTCTCTCTCTCTCTCTCTCTCTCTCTCTCTCTCTCTCTCTCTCTCTCTCTCTCTCTCTCTCTCTCTCTCTCTCTCTCTCTCTCTCTCTCTCTCTCTCTCTCTCTCCTTCCCCCTTTCCCTCTCAACCTGAAAGCCCAAGGTTCCAGGGGTTCACTGACTTCAATCCATCTACAGCTGACTGACTGATTCAGACGGACTGCTACTGACAGGGACAGAGTCCTCTAACTAGAGGAAGACTTTTTACCTTTTTCTTCGGGAATATCAAGTCACGGACAAAAAAAGTACCTTTGTTGGCTCCAACCTAAAAGGGGACACTTTTGTATTGTCGGCAAGTGTAATTATGACCCGTGCTTGACTTGGAATGAAAAAGATACCGTGCTGCCGTTACTCATTTTGTGTGCAAGCACTGTTTATATTTAGGTGCAGGAACTCTGCAATACTTTAGAGATAATCTTCTATATATAAAGGTGCAGGAAGTCAAACAGTGGAAAATTGTAGGTGTCGGTAGACACGCGGGTGTGACTCTATGCCTTGGTTCAACTCTTTTGACAGCACCAAGGAACACAACAAATCAAATGGAATTAAACTTCATTTAAAAGTGCATTGAAACTCAATAAAATCTCAACAACAGATGTGAAAATATATGTCAAAACACAGTATCGTATACAGTCTGTCATTCATGGACATTATGACAGCTGTTGTGGCTATACTCAGACATTTATAGTCCGAGGTTGAATCCCAAATAGAACCCTACTCACTGTGTAGTGCACTACTTTAGACCAGAGCCCTATAGAACCCTATTCCCTATATATAGTGCACTCCTTTTTACAGGGCCCTATAGAACCCTATTCCCTATATAGTGCACTCCTTTTTACAGGGCCCTATAGAACCCTATTCCCTATATATAGTGCACTCCTTTTTACAGGGCCCTATAGAACCCTATTCCCTATATATAGTGCACTGCTTTTTACAGGGCCCTATAGAACCCTATTCCCTATATAGTGCACTGCTTTTTACAGGGCCCTATAGAACCCTATTCCCTATATAGTGCACTCCTTTTTACAGGGCCCTATAGAACCCTATTCCCTATATAGTGCACTCCTTTTTACAGGGCCCTATAGAACCATATTCCCTATATATAGTGCACTCCTTTTTACAGGGCCCCAGGCTGAGACTTCCTGTCACATCTCTAAAATCTCTCTGAATAGACATCAACTGGCCGTGTGTCTGAAGGACCTTGGAGATTCTTTCCTCTTTTCAAAGTGGTTGGATGGAAAGCTCTGGTCCACATGGGTCAGACAGCGCTACATGGGTCAGACAGCGCTATATGGGTCAGACAGCGCTATATGGGTCAGACAGCTCTATATGGGTCAGACAGCGCTATATGGGTCAGACAGCGCTATATGGGTCAGACAGCGCTATATGGGTCAGACAGCTCTATATGAGTCAGACAGCTCTACATGGGTCAGACAGCCCTACATGGGTCAGACAGCGCTACATGGGTCAGACAGCGCTATATGGGTCAGACAGCGCTATATGGGTCAGACAGCGCTATATGGGTCAGACAGCGGGACAGACAGCGGGTCAGACAGCGCTATATGGGTCAGACAGCGCTATATGGGTCAGACAGCGCTATATGGGTCAGACAGCGGGTCAGACAGCGCTATATGGGTCAGACAGCGCTATATGGGTCAGACAGCGCTATATGGGTCAGACAGCGCTACATGGGTCAGACAGCGGGTCAGACAGCGCTATATGGGTCAGACAGCGCTATATGGGTCAGACAGCGCTATATGGGTCAGACAGCGCTATATGGGTCAGACAGCGCTATATGGGTCAGACAGCTCTACATGGGTCAGACAGCTCTATATGGGTCAGACAGCTCTATATGGGTCAGACAGCGCTATATGGGTCAGACAGCTCTACATGGGTCAGACAGCTCTACATGGGTCAGACAGCTCTACATGGGTCAGACAGCTCTACATGGGTCAGACAGCGCTACATGGGTCAGACAGCGCTACATGGGTCAGACAGCTCTATATTTATTTATTTTTATTTATTTTATTTAACCTTTATTTAACCAGGTAGGCAAATTGAGAACACGTTCTCATTTACAATTGCGACCTAGCCAAGATAAAGCAAAGCAGTTCGACACATACAACAACACATAGTTACACATGGAGTAAAACAAACATATAGTCAATAATACAGTGAAAAAAAATAAGTCTATATACAATGTGAGCAAGTGAGGTGAGATAAGGGAGGTGAAGGCAAACAAATATATGTATAAATAAATAAAAATATAAAAGGCCATGGAGGCGAAGTGAGTACAACACAGCAAGTAAAATAAAAACTAAAAAAACACTGGAATGGTTGGTTTGCAGTGGAAGAAAGTGCAAAGTAGAGACAGAAATAATGGGGTGCAAAGGAGCAAAATAAATTAATAAATAAATACAGTAGGTAAAGAGGTAGTTGTTTGGGCTAAATTGTAGATGGGTTATGTACAGGTGCAGTAATCTATGAGCTGCTCTGACAGCTGGTGCTTAAAGCTAGTGAGGGAGATAGGTGTTTCCAGTTTCAGTGATTTTTGTAGTTCGTTCCAGTCATTGGCAGCAGAGAACTGGAAGGAGAGGCGTCCAAAGGAAGAATTGGTTTTGGGGGTGACTAGAGAGATATACCTGCTGGAGCGCGTGCTACAGGTAGGTGCTGCTATGGTGACCAGCGAGCTGAGATAAGGGGGGACTTTACCTAGCAGGGTCTTGTAGATGACCTGGAACCAGTGGGTTTGGCGACGAGTATGAAGCGAGGGCCAGCCAACGAGAGTGTACAGGTCGCAGTGGTGGGTAGTATATGGGGCTTTGGTGACAAAACGGATGGCACTGTGATAGACTGCATCCAATTTATTGAGTAGGGTTTTGGAGGCTATTTTGTAAATGACATCACCGAAGTCGAGGATTGGTAGGATGGTCAGTTTTACAAGGGTATGTTTGGCAGCATGAGTAAAGGATGCTTTGTTGCGGAATAGGAAGCCAATTCTAGATTTGACTTTGGATTGGAGATGTTTGATGTGAGTCTGGAAGGAGAGTTTACAGTCTAACCAGACACCTAGGTATTTGTAGTTGTCCACATATTCTAAGTCAGAGCCGTCCAAAGTAGTGATGTTGGACAGGCGGGCAGGAGCAGGCAGCGATCAGTTGAAGAGCATGCATTTGGTTTTACTTGTATTTAAGAGCAGTTGGAGGCCACGGAAGGAGAGTTGTATGGCATTGAAGCTCGCCTGGAGGGTTGTTAACACAGTGTCAAAAGAAGGGCCAGAAGTATACAGAATAGTGTCGTCTGCGTAGAGGTGGATCAGAGAATCACCAGCAGCAAGAGCGACATCATTGATGTAAACAGAGAAGAGAGTCGGTCCAAGAATTGAACCCTGTGGCACCCCCATAGAGACTGCCAGAGGCCCGGACAACAGACCCTCCGATTTGACACACTGAACTCGATCAGAGAAGTAGTTGGTGAACCAGGCGAGGCAATCATTAGAGAAACCAAGGCTGTCGAGTCTGCCAATGAGGATGTGGTGATTGACAGAGTCAAAAGCCTTGGCCAGGTCAATGAATACGGCTGCACAGTATTGTTTCCTATCGATGGCGGTTACGATATCGTTTATGACCTTGAGCGTGGCTGAGGTGCACCCATGACCAGCTCTGAAACCAGATTGCATAGCGGAGAAGGTGTGGTGGGATTCGAAATGGTCGGTAATCTGTTTGTTGACTTGGCTTTCGAAGACCTTAGAAAGGCAGGGTAGGATAGATATAGGTCTGTAGCAGTTAGGGTCAAGGGTGTCCCCCCCTTTGAAGAGGGGGATAACCGCAGCTGCTTTCCAATCTTTGGGGATCTCAGACGACACGAAAGAGAGGTTGAAGAGGCTAGTAATAGGGGTGGCAACAATTTCAGCAGATAGTTTTAGAAAGAAAGGGTCCAGATTATCTAGCCCGGCTGATTTGTAAGGGTCCAGATTTTGCAGCTCATTTAGAACATCAGCTGACTGTATTTGGGAGAAAGAGAAATGGGGAAGGCTTGGGCGAGTAGCAGAGGGGAGGGCAGTGCTGTTGTCCGGGGTAGGGGTAGCCAGGTGGAAAGCATGACCAGCCGTAGAAAAATGCTTATTGAAATTCTCAATTATAGTGGATTTGTCGGTGGTGACAGTGTTTCCTATCTTCAGAGCGGTTGGAAGCTGGGAGGAGGTGTTCTTATTCTCCATGGACTTTACGGTGTCCCAGAACTTTTTTGAATTTGTGTTGCAGGAAGCAAATTTCTGCTTGAAAAAGCTAGCCTTGGCTGTTCTAACTGCCTGTGTATATTGGTTTCTGGCTTCCCTGAAAAGTTGCATATCACGGGGGCTGTTCGATGCTAATGCAGAACGCCATAGGATGTTTTTCTGTTGGTTAAGGGCAGTCAGGTCAGGAGAGAACCAAGGGCTATATCTGTTCCTGGTTCTAAATTTCTTGAATGGGGCATGCTTATTCAAGATGGTGAGGAAGGCATTTTTAAAAAATGACCAGGCATCCTCTACTGACGGGATGAGATCAATATCCTTCCAGGATACCCCGGCCAGGTCGATTAGAAAGGCCTGCTCGCTGAAGTGTTTCAGGGAGCGTTTGACAGTGATGAGTGGAGGTCGTTTGACCGCTGACCCATTACGGATGCAGGCAATGAGGCAGTGATCGCTGAGATCTTGGTTGAAAGCAGCAGAGGTGTATTTGGAGGGCAAGTTTGTTAGGATGATATCTATGAGGGTACCCGTGTTTACGGAATTGGGGTGGTACCTGGTAGGTTCATTGATAATTTGTGTGAGATTGAGGGCATCAAGCTTAGATTGTAGGGTGGCTGGGGTGTTGAGCATGTTCAAATTTAGGTCGCCTAGCAGCACGAGCTCTGAAGATAGATGGGGGGCAATCAGTTCACATATAGTGTCCAGAGCACAGCTGGGGGCAGAGGGTGGTCTATAGCAGGCGGCAACGGTGAGAGACTTGTTTTTAGAGAGGTGGATTTTTAAAAGTAGAAGTTCAAATTGTTTGGGAACAGACCTGGATAGTATAACAGAACTCTGCAGGCAGTCTTTGCAGTAGATTGCAACACCGCCCCCTTTGGCCGTTCTATCTTGTCTGAAAATCTTGTAATTGGGGATGAAAATGTCTGAATTTTTGGTGGTCTTTCTAAGCCAGGATTCAGACACGGCTAAAACATCCGGGTTGGCAGAGTGTGCTAAAGCAGTGAACAAAACAAACTTAGGGAGGAGGCTTCTAATGTTAACATGCATGAAGCCAAGGCTATTACGGTTACAGAAGTCATCAAAAGAGAGCGCCTGGGGAATAGGAGTGGAGCCAGGTACTGCAGGGCCTGGATTCACCTCTACATCACCAGAGGAACAGAGGAGGAGTAGGATAAGGGTACGGCTAAAAGCTATGAGAATTGGTCGCCTAGAGCTACTAGAGCAGAGAGTAAAAGGAAGTTTCTGGGGGCGATAAAATAGTTTAAAGGAATAATGTACAGACAAAGGTATGGTAGGATGTGAATACAGTGGAGGTAAACCTAGGTATTGAGTGATGATGAGAGAGATATTGTCTCTAGAAACATCATTGAAACCAGGTGATGTCATCGCATATGTGGGTGGTGGAACTGAGAGGTTGGATATGGTATAGAGAGCAGGGCTAGAATCTCTACAGTGAAATAAGCCAATAAACACTAACCAGAACAGCAATGGACAAGGCATATTTACATTAAGGAGAGGCATGCTAATCGAGTGATCAATAAGGGTCCAGTGAGTAGGGGTTGGTTGGGGTCGTGGCGATCCAGACAGCTGGCCGGGTATATGGCTATCGGTAGCAGCATAGGATGGAGGTCTGTTTGTAGATACCTCGTGCGTTTCCGTCGGTAGGTTAGTGGGGTTCCGTGTAGTGGGGTTCCGTGTGGTAGAGGGGATCAATCCAAATTGGCAAAATAGATATAGTGACCCAAGGAAAAAAATAAAATAAATAAATAATAATAATAGTTGTCCGATATACTTGTTCAGATAGCAGCCGATAAGACAGCTAACGATTAGCGGGCCTCAGATGAGCGTTCAGGTAACGTCGGGACGGAGGTGCCAGTTGGATAAATCCCTCGGGCAGATAACGTCGGCAGTCAGTCGTGGCAGTCAGTCGTGAAGGCCCGGTGGGGTTCCGTATCTGCAGCAGCAACAAAAGAAACGGGTCCGGATGGTGATGGAACTCC
This sequence comes from Salvelinus alpinus, assembly GCF_045679555.1. Lineage (NCBI taxonomy): Eukaryota > Metazoa > Chordata > Actinopteri > Salmoniformes > Salmonidae > Salvelinus > Salvelinus alpinus. Next base: position 51,072,919 of record NC_092107.1, on the reverse strand, counting down.
TCAGCTGGCTAGCTCCAGAATGATTTGAGTATGCTCCGGGGTCGACGTAAGCCAATAGTCACACGGTTTGCAGCTAGCTAGCTGCGAAATCAAGGTGCAAGTGTCCAGAGCCTGCGGCTGGAATCCGGGGAAACTGAGAGAAAAAAAGTCCCGGAATGCTCCGGTCCGAGTCGCGTTGCACAAAAGTGCCGGTAGATTATCGAGCTAAAGGAATAGCTGATGACCACTAAACGTGGGCAGCTGAAACACCAACGCTAGCCAGCAAACCGGCTAATTTCGGGGCAGCTACAGATTAGCTTCTGGCTAGCTATCGGAGTAGCTTCTGGTTAGCTTTCAGGCTAGCTTCTGAATTAGCCCCTGGCTAGCTTCCACGATGGATTTTCAGATTGAGGTAAATAATACTTTTTGTAATTGGTGAAGCGGGTTTCAGGAAAGCTTTTGCAGGAAAGCTTTTGTAGTTGAGTTCTTGGATAATAAAATAAATAAAAGATATGCGAAGAAAGGTGTAAATATATATATATACAGGACACGACAATACGGAACAGAAAAAGACGTCTGAACTGCTAAGCCACCTTGGACGAACGATATGGGTTCGGGTCAGACAGCGCTATATGGGTCAGACAGCGCTACATGGGTCAGACAGCGCTATATGGGTCAGACAGCGCTACATGGGTCAGACAGCGCTACATGGGTCAGACAGCGCTATATGGGTCAGACAGCGCTATATGGGTCAGACAGCTCTATATGGGTCAGACAGCGCTATATGGGTCAGACAGCGCTATATGGGTCAGACAGCGCTATATGGGTCAGACAGCTCTATATGAGTCAGACAGCTCTACATGGGTCAGACAGCCCTACATGGGTCAGACAGCGCTACATGGGTCAGACAGCGCTATATGGGTCAGACAGCTCTATATGGGTCAGACAGCGGGTCAGACAGCGCTATATGGGTCAGACATCGCTATATGGGTCAGACAGCGCTATATGGGTCAGACAGCGCTATATGGGTCAGACAGCGCTACATGGGTCAGACAGCACTATATGGGTCAGACAGAGCTATATGGGTCAGACAGCGCTATATGGGTCAGACAGCGCTACATGGGTCAGACAGCGCTACATGGGTCAGACAGCGCTATATGGGTCAGACAGCGCTATATGGGTCAGACAGCGGGTCAGACAGCGCTATATGGGTCAGACAGCGCTATATGGGTCAGACAGCGCTATATGGGTCAGACAGCGCTACATGGGTCAGACAGCGGGTCAGACAGCGCTATATGGGTCAGACAGCGCTATATGGGTCAGACAGCGCTATATGGGTCAGACAGCGCTATATGGGTCAGACAGCGCTATATGGGTCAGACAGCTCTACATGGGTCAGACAGCTCTATATGGGTCAGACAGCTCTATATGGGTCAGACAGCGCTATATGGGTCAGACAGCTCTACATGGGTCAGACAGCTCTACATGGGTCAGACAGCTCTACATGGGTCAGACAGCTCTACATGGGTCAGACAGCTCTATATGGGTCAGACAGCGCTACATGGGTCAGACAGCGCTACATGGGTCAGACAGCTCTATATGGGTCAGACAGCGCTATATGGGTCAGACAGCGCTATATGGGTCAGACAGCTCTATATGGGTCAGACAGCGCTATATGGGTCAGACAGCGCTACATGGGTCAGACAGCGCTATATGGGTCAGACAGCGCTACATGGGTCAGACAGCGCTACATGGGTCAGACAGCGCTACATGGGTCAGACAGCGCTATATGGGTCAGACAGCGCTATATGGGTCATACAGCTCTACATGGGTCAGACAGCGCTACATGGGTCAGACAGCGCTATATGGGTCAAACAGCGCTATATGGGTCAGACAGCTCTATATGGGTCAGACAGCGCTATATGGGTCAGACAGCGCTACATGGGTCAGACAGCGCTATATGGGTCAGACAGCGCTATATGGGTCATACAGCGCTATATGGGTCAGACAGCACTATATGGGTCATACAGCGCTATATGGGTCAGACAGCGCTACATGGGTCAGACAGCGCTATATGGGTCAGACAGCTCTATATGGGTCAGACAGCTCTACATGGGTCAGACAGCTCTACATGGGTCAGACAGCTCTATATGGGTCAGACAGCGCTACATGGGTCAGACAGCGCTACATGGGTCAGACAGCGGGTCAGACAGCACTATATGGGTCAGACAGCGGGTCAGACAGCGCTACATGGGTCAGACAGCACTATATGGGTCAGACAGCGCTATATGGGTCAGACAGCGCTACATGGGTCAGACAGCGCTATATGGGTCAGACAGCGCTATATGGGTCAGACAGCGCTATATGGGTCAGACAGCGCTATATGGGTCAGACAGCGCTACATGGGTCAGACAGCGCTATATGGGTCAGACAGCGCTATATGGGTCAGACAGCGCTACATGGGTCAGACAGCGCTATATGGGTCAGACAGCGCTATATGGGTCAGACAGCGCTACATGGGTCAGACAGCACTATATGGGTCAGACAGCGGGTCAGACAGCGCTATATGGGTTAGACAGCGCTACATGGGTCAGACAGCGGGTCAGACAGCGGGTCAGACAGCGCTATATGGGTCAGACAGCGGGTCAGACAGCACTACATGGGTCAGACAGCGGGTCAGACAGCACTACATGGGTCAGACAGTGGGTCAGACAGCGCTATATGGGTGATACAGCGCTACATGGCGTGACAGTGTTATATATAGCGTGACAGTGTCATACGTGTCGTGACAGTGTCATACATGTCGTGACAGTGTCCTGACTGACTGGAGTGGACATGGAAACAGTTGTAGCCCTCTAGTCTGAGTAGTCAGTGAATTCATCATTAATGTCATCGTTATCTGGCCCTGTGGAGAACCTGGCTGTCTGGGATAACTGGGAGAAGGACTCCCCTTTGTGGTGTAAAGTGGAATCTCCAGCATCATTCTCCCAGTTGACACAATAGCTGTCCTTTTACAGCTGGAGGAAAAACTATGAGGGTCTAGTGATGAGGGGGGGTTCCACTCCACAGACAGAGGGGAGGAGGTGGGGGGGTATGAGGGTCTAGTGATGAGGGGGTGTTCCACTCCACAGACAGAGGGGAGGAGGTGGGGGGGGTATGAGGGTCTAGTGATGAGGGGGTGTTCCACTCCACAGACAGAGGGGAGGAGGTGGGGGGGTATGAGGGTCTAGTGATGAGGGGATGTTCCACTCCACAGACAGATGGGAGGAGGTGGGGGGGGGGGGGATGAGGGTCTAGTGATGAGGGGGTGTTCCACTCCACAGACAGAGGGGAGGAGGTGGGGGGGGTATGAGGGTCTAGTGATGAGGGGGTGTTCCACTCCACAAGACCTTAATTGGTGCTGGAATTCCACTTTTGTCCATGCCTTGCTACGGGGTCCTTGAATGAGCTAACGGACAGAAACGTTGGGGTCCGTCCAGACACATTATTAATAATGTACAGCCAACTTCTGCTATATGCAGAGTCCAGACAAATGAATCATGTTTCAGAATTGGGAGTGGTGGGCTGTAATGCACTTACATGGAGTTAGTACTGATTCAATTCCAGGTTTTTTCCCCCCCAGGACTGATAGTAGCACATATCCTGCCACCAAACATTATTACTGTGCCCTATAACTCTTTAACATGGCATAAAACAACATAGCTGTCAATGGCAGCCTAAAGTGGTTGTTTTTCAAAATGCTCTTTAACAGTTTAAGCTTGACACTAGACCAGCTGTAAAAAGTTCTTACAATTAAATATCTAGTTTATGAACTACAGCGCCTTCGGGAAAGTATTCAAACCCCTTGACTTTTTCCACATTTTGTTACGTTAGAGCTTCGAGTCACGCGGCTCAGGGCTCAGGGCTCAACCTGTGATGTGCTCTCCGGAGCAGGGAGATCAGTGGGGTACCGTTGTGTAGAGATCAAATGAAAAAGGAATATTCCTGGTGTTTGCGACGCCAGCCGTTTAGTGAGATGTAGAGACAGAGAGAATACCCTGTCTGTCTTGTTGAGCTGTGACACAGAGTCATAGAGAGACTGACAATACCCTGTCTGTCTTGTTGAGCTGTGACACAGAGTCATAGAGAGACTGACAATACCCTGTCTGTCTTGTTGAGCTGTGACACAGAGTCATAGAGAGACTGACAATACCCTGTCTGTCTTGTTGAGCTGTGACACAGAGTCATAGAGAGACTGACAATACCCTGTCTGTCTTGTTGAGCTGTGACACAGAGTCATGGAGAGACTGACAATACCCTGTCTGTCTTGTTGAGCTGTGACACAGAGTCATAGAGAGACTGACAATACCCTGTCTGTCTTGTTGAGCTGTGACACAGAGTCATAGAGAGACTGACAATACCCTGTCTGTCTTGTTGAGCTGTGACACAGAGTCATGGAGAGACTGACAATACCCTGTCTGTCTTGTTGAGCTGTGACACAGAGTCATAGAGAGACTGACAATACCCTGTCTGACTTGTTGAGCTGTGACACAGAGTCATAGAGAGACTGACAATACCCTGTCTGTCTTGTTGAGCTGTGACACAGAGTCATAGAGAGACTGACAATACCCTGTCTGTCTTGTTGAGCTGTGACACAGAGTCAGCTTAGGTTTGCTATTCGACGAGGGCCTATGTTCTGAACCCTCTTCGGTGCTTTAGGTGCCAAGGATATGGACACGTTGCAGCAGTGTGTCAGAAGAGAGACCCCACAATGTGACAAATGTGCTGGAGGGCATTGTCAGAGAGAGTGTACAGTTGGGATAGAGAGATAGAGGGATAGAGCACTGTGTGTCGACTGTTGGGTTCCAAAGTGCCCTGTAAGAGAGAGACAGGATGATAGAGTCCAAGTGGGTTAGAACGGTTCCTATGCTGGGGCAGTGAAGAGAGTAGAGGATAGCCCGAGGGTGAGTGAGTCCCTTTCAGCGATCACCACAGCAACACCCAATCACTGGCAGTCTCTGTCACTGAGAACAGGAAGTCATCTGAATGTAATACAAAGCCAAGTTAAACTGATCATGAACATCTCTAAGCATTATTATTATTATATATAATCTCTAATCTCTAATCATTATTAGGATGTTCCCTGGTAGGCCGTCATTGGAAGTAAGAATTTGTTCCTAACTGACTTGCCGAGTTAAATTAAAGATTGCTCCTCTTTTCTCACGCAGCAACACCGCCATCTAGCATTGTCTTATTCAAACAACACAAATGTAAAATACATCTAAGACACATGATGAATATAAAAGGATTTAATTATTCAACACAAAGGATGGACAAAGAGGAAGTACTGCAGTTCACCTGCAACAAAACGATCAGGGTTCTTCTCTGTACATACAGAGGGCTATTCTCCATAATGTTACAGCTATACCTGTAAACACACAGAGGATATTCTCTTTACTATTACAGCTATAACTGTAAACACACAGAGGATATTCTCCATAATGTTACAGCTATACCTGTAAACACACAGAGGATATTCTCCATAATGTTACAGCTATAACTGTAAACACACAGAGGATATTCTCCATAATGTTACAGCTATACCTGTAAACACACAGAGGATATTCTCTTTACTGTTACAGCTATAACTGTAAACACACAGAGGATATTCTCTTCTTTTTTTTTAAACAGTTAAATGTTACTAAATATAATCAAAAATGTAATCTACGTCATCTCCAAAAAGTAATTATTTATCATGCGAGGGCCATAAACAATGACTAGTAATCCTGCATACTCCAAGAAAGGTTCAAATCTCACCATTTTGGTAAAATAGTTAAACGTTGCTGAGGTGTAGTCACTTCTGAGGACACAAGCTCAAGTACACAGTACAAATACGATACAAATACAAAATATGTTTTTATACGCTGTATTTTCTATTCAACAGAACGATGAAGGCGTTAAATGACATTTTTCTAAATATAGTATAATCAATTTATAAAATTACTTATAAGATTTCACTTTCCTTATAACTGTAAAAAACATTGTTCTATAGCATTAGTACTGTTCTAGAACATCTACCGTTCTATATCATTAGTTCTGTTCTAGAACATCTACTGTTCTATATCATTAGTACTGTTCTAGAACATCTACCGTTCTATATCATTAGTACTGTTCTAGAACATCTACTGTTCTATATCATTAGTACTGTTCTAGAACATCTACTGTTCTATATCATTAGTACTGTTCTAGAACATCTCCGGCTATATATCATTAGTACTGTTCTAGAGCATCTACTGTTCTATATCATTAGTACTGTTCTAGAACATCTACCGTTCTATATCATTAGTACTGTTCTAGAACATCTACTGTTCTATATCATTAGTACTGTTCTAGAACATCTACTGTTCTATATCATTAGTACTGTTCTAGAACATCTCCGGCTATATATCATTAGTACTGTTCTAGAACATCTACTGTTCTATATCATTAGTACTGTTCTAGAACATCTCCGGCTATATATCATTAGTACTGTTCTAGAACATCTACCGTTCTATATCATTAGTACTGTTCTAGAACATCTACCGTTCTATATCATTAGTTCTGTTCTAGAACATCTACTGTTCTATATCATTAGTACTGTTCTAGAACATCTACCGTTCTATATCATTAGTACTGTTCTAGAACATCTACTGTTCTATATCATTAGTACTGTTCTAGAACATCTACTGTTCTATATCATTAGTACTGTTCTAGAACATCTCCGGCTATATATCATTAGTACTGTTCTAGAACATCTACTGTTCTATATCATTAGTACTGTTCTAGAACATCTACTGTTCTATATCATTAGTACTGTTCTAGAACATCTCCGGCTATATATCATTAGTACTGTTCTAGAACATCTACCGTTCTATATCATTAGTACTGTTCTAGAACATCTACCGTTCTATATCATTAGTTCTGTTCTAGAACATCTACTGTTCTATATCATTAGTACTGTTCTAGAACATCTACTGTTCTATATCATTAGTACTGTTCTAGAACATCTCTGGCTATATATCATTAGTACTGTTCTAGAACATCTACTGTTCTATATCATTAGTACTGTTCTAGAACATCTACTGTTCTATATCATTAGTACTGTTCTAGAACATCTCTGGCTATATATCATTAGTACTGTTCCAGAACATCTATTGTTCTATATCATTAGTTACAGTGGGTTGCGAAAATATTCACCCCCTTGGCATTTTTCCTATTTTGTTGCCTTACAACCTGGAATTAAAATGGACTTGTATAATTTGATTTACACAAAATGCCTGCCACTTTGAAGATGCAAAGTTTGTGAAACAAACAAGAAATAAGAAAAAAAAAAAAAGAAATCTTGAGCGTGCCTAACTATTCACCCCCCCAAGTCAATACTTTGTAGAGCCACCTTTTGCTGCAATTACAGCTACAAATCTCTTGGGATATGTCTCTATAAGCTTGGCACATCTAGCCACTGGGATTTTTGCCCATTCTTCAAGACAAAACTGCTCCAGCTCCTTCAAGTTGGATGGGTTCTGCTGGTGTACAGCAATCTTTAAGTCATACCACAGATTCTCAATTGGATTGAGGTCTGGACTTTGACTAGGCCATACCAAGACATTTAAATGTTTCCCCTTAAACCACTCAAGTGTTGCTTTAGCAGTTTGCTTAGGGTCATTGTCCTGCTCGAAGGTGAACCTCCGTCCCAGTCTCAAATCTCTGGAAGACTGAAACAGGTTTCCCTCAAGAATTTCCCTGTATTTAGCGCCATCCATCATTCCTTCAATTCTGATCAGTTTCCCAGTCCCTGCCGATGAAAAACATTCCCACAGCATGATGCTGCCACCACCATGCTTCACTGTGGGGATGGTGTTCTCGGGGTGATGAGAGGTGTTGGGTTTGCGCCAGACATAAAGTTTTCCTTGATGGCCAAAAAGCTCAATTTTAGTCTCATCTGACCAGAGAACCTTCTTCCATATGTTTGGGGAGTCTCCCACATGCCTTTTGGAGAACACCAAACGTGTTTGCTTAGTTTTTTCTTTAAGCAATGGCTTTTTTCTGGCCACTCTTCCCTAAAGCTCTGTGGAGTGTACAGCTTAAAGTGGTCCTATGGACAGATACTCCAATCTCTACTATGGAGCTTTGCAGCTCCTTCAGGGTTATCTTTGGTCTCTTTGTTCCCGCTCTGATTAATGCCCTCCTTGCCTGGTCTGTGAGTTTTGGTGGGCGGCCCTCTCTTGGCAGGTTTGTGTGGTGCCATATTCTTTCCATTTTTTATTAATATATTAAATGGTGCTCTGTGGGATGTTCAAAGTTTCTGATATTTTTTTATAACCCTGATCTGTACTTCTCCACAACTTTGTTCCTGACCTGTTTGGAGAGCTCCTTGGTCTTCATTGTGCCGCTTGCTTGGTGGTGCTGCAGACTCTGGTGCCTTTCAGAACAGGTGTATATATACTGAGATCATGTGATAGATCATGTGACACTTAGATTGCACACAGGTGGACTTTATAAAACGAATTATGTGACTTCTGAAGATAATTGGTTGCACCAGATCATATTTCGCGGCTTCATAGCAAAGAGGGTGAATACATATGCACGTACCACTTTATTTCATTATTATAATTTTTTCATTATTTTTTTCATTTCACTTCACCAATTAGGACTATTTTGTTTATGTCCATTACATGAAATCCAAATAAAAATCTATTTAAATTGCTGGTTGTAATGCAACAAAATAGGAAAAACGCCAAGGGGGATGAATACTTTTGCAAGGCACTGTATTTGTATATTTAGTGTTAAGAGAAAATTTGCTTATTTTCTAAAGGTCTCTCGATCAAAACGTTTGCTCCCATTAAATCTATGATTTTTTTTTATTAATGGCTATACTTCGATGTACGAATGCGTTACAGCGATGAAACCACTCTCCTGCTGTAGAGGCTGTGACCAGGGCTTCAGCAAGGAGTTGATGGACAGTCGGAAGAGCAAATCAAATGGTAGGAGGACCAACCCAGCTTCAAGTGGTGTCATATTTCACATCCTGTTTCATTACGGGCAAAAAGAGACATACTCCTGTGTCCGTGGGAATCATGGCTATTGCTCAATGCAAGCCATTTCGATCTATGGTGTTCACATATGGATTTATAAGCAACAAAATGTCGGTCGGAAACTGTTTACGTACCACAACCACGTTGGTCACCAAAACAAAGGAATTTACATCTGAGGTTTTAAAATTACAGTAATAACTGTACACAGATGCTATTCTCTTAAATTACAGAAATAACTGTACACAGAGGATGTTCTCTTAAATTACAGCAATAACTGTACACAGAGGATGTTCTCTTAAATTACAGCAATAACTGTACACAGAGGCTATTCTCTTTAATATTACAGCAATAACCATACACATAAGAGTTAGGACTCTACTCTCTGCAATATTACAGCCATATTTTATTACAATATTACAGCCATATCTTACATTGTACAAATCCATCCTCTTCCCAGACAGACTGATGCTGTTGATTCATATATATATATAATGAAATAATGAGACATCAAGGTGTTTTTCCCTTTATGGGTGTTGGAAGAGTTGAGAAACATCGCCCCCGCCTGGTCAACAGACAGCATTACGCCACCAGAGAGAAGTGGTCCAATGTTCAGGGTCGTAAGATTCATTAGCGCAAACCCTTTTCAAAAAAAAAATTGCAAATCTTTTTGCAAATTTGGATTTCTTATTGGACAAGTCCGGGTACAACCCCTCCCTGTTTCAGTCAGTTTTCTTACATTTGGCGCTTAATGAATAGGACCCAGCTGTGTTGGGATTGGCAGGTTGTGATGAGCTCAGGAGAGACAAGTCCTGTTGTTAATATTCACATCGACATATAATAAATTAAATTATTGACATAATGTTTGAGATGATGTCGATGTGTTTCTTTCAGTGGGCTGAAACGCAACAGGATTCCCTCAACGTTTCCTGTTCCAATTGGAACTATTTCCTCAACGTTTCCTGTTCCAATTGGAACAGGAGAATCTGACTCCAGATCAGTGGAACCTTTGGAACCCACTGAAGATTCTAGAACAGCCAGTGAATATTCTAGACGAGAGAAGGAAGGGAATCCTGGGATATTGTTCAGGTTAGGAATGTAAACAAACACTATTCCATTTCCTGTTCAAAATGGCAATAACTTCACAAAGACATCGCTCTGTCTTAATAAGTGGGGCTGTATCCCAAATGTTACATATGGGCCCTGGTCAAAAGTTGTGCACTAAATCGGGTGGGATTTGGAACACACTCTTGTCAGTTACTGATGCAACCCAACTTGATACATATTCCATACTGCATTTCACTCCAGTAGCATGTCCCCCTGTGTATGTTTTGAGGATTTATTATTTATTATAAACTGGGTGGTTTGAGCACTGAATGCTGATTGGCTAAAAGCCGTGGTATATCAGACCGTATACCAAGGGTATAACAAAAAACAAAAAAATATATTTGTACTGTTCTAATTACATTTTGTAACTTGTTTACAATAGAAATAAGGCCAGAGGAGGTGTGGTATACGGCCAATACACCACGGCGTCATGGCTGTACCCAGGCACAGCGCCATGCGTCACGCTTAGGAACAGCCCTTAGCCGTGGTATATTGGCCATATATCACACCTCCTCTGGTCTTATTGCTAAAGCAATTAATGAAAGAATATGATATGAACAAGATGATCAATGGAGGTATCAACCTGCCTTTCTGACACAAGGCAATGGCACCCTATTCCCAATGTGCTCTGGTCTAAAGTAGTGCACTGTCTAGGGAATAGGGCTCTGGTCTAAAGTAGTGCACTGCCTGGGGAATAGGGCTCTGGTCTAAAGTAGTGCACTGCCTGGGGAATAGGGCTCTGGTCTAAAGTAGTGCACTGTCTAGGGAATAGGGCTCTGGTCTAAAGTAGTGCACTGTCTAGGGAATAGGGCTCTGGTCTAAAGTAGTGCACTGTCTAGGGAATAGGGCTCTGGTCTAAAGTAGTGCACTGCCTGGGGAATAGGGCTCTGGTCTAAAGTAGTGCACTGTCTAGGGAATAGGGCTCTGGTCTAAAGTAGTGCACTGTCTAGGGAATAGGGCTCTGGTCTAAAGTAGTGCACTGTCTAGGGAATAGGGCTCTGGTCTAAAGTAGTGCACTGTCTAGGGAATAGGGCTCTGGTCTAAAGTAGTGCACTGCCTAGGGAATAGGGCTCTGGTCTAAAGTAGTGCACTGCCTGGGGAATAGGGCTCTGGTCTAAAGTAGTGCACTGTCTAGGGAATAGGGCTCTGGTCTAAAGTAGTGCACTGTCTAGGGAATAGGGCTCTGGTCTAAAGTAGTGCACTGTCTAGGGAATAGGGCTCTGGTCTAAAGTAGTGCACTGTCTAGGGAATAGGGCTCTGGTCTAAAGTAGTGCACTGTCTAGGGAATAGGGCTCTGGTCTAAAGTAGTGCACTGTCTAGGGAATAGGGCTCTGGTCTAAAGTAGTGCACTGTCTAGGGAATAGGGCTCTGGTCTAAAGTAGTGCACTGTCTAGGGAATAGGGTGCCATTTAAAGGAAAACTCCAACCAGAAACCCCTGTTTTGGTACTGGTTTCATTAGTCCACTGTGCCAAAATGTTTTTGCATGTCAGCAATCAAGTTTTCAAGATATAGGACTTTCAAGATACAGAAATACAGGCAGAATGCTGCGTTCTGTTGAATAGCAACTGGAGGGAGGAAGACATCCTCAGTATAATACAGGCAGAATCATGTCAGCAATGGTACAATATTTTAACTAGACCTAGAATAATGTGTTGAGAACCATGTTAGGTGGTCAAAGATATTGTAACCTGGGGGGTGTTATGGAGAGGTAAGGAGAGGTAAGGGGGGTAAGGAGAGGTAAGGAGAGGTAAGGGGGGGATAAGGAGGGGTGTTATGGAGAGGTAAGGGAGTAAGGAGAGGTAAGGAGAGGTAAGGGGGGTAAGGAGAAGTATGGAGGGGTAAGGAGAGGTAAGGAGGGGTAAGGAGGGAGGTAAGGAGAGGTATGGAGGGGTATGGAGAGATATGGAGGGGTAAGGAGAGGTAAGGAGGGGTAAGGAGAGGTAAGGAGGGGTAAGGAGGGGGGTAAGGAGAGGTATGGAGGGGTAAGGAGAGGTAAGGAGGAGTAAGGAGAGGTAAGGAGGGGTAAGGAGAGGTAAGGAGAGGTAAGGAGGGGGGTAAGGAGAGGTAAGGAGGGGGGTAAGGAGAGGTATGGAGGGGTATGGAGAGATATGGAGGGGTAAGGAGGGGTATGGGGGGGGTAAGGAGAGGTATGGGGGGGGGTAAGGAGAGGTAAGGAGGGGTATGGGGGGGTAAGGAGAGGTAAGGAGGGGTATGGGGGGGGGGTAAGGAGAGGTAAGGAGGGGTATGGGGGGGTAAAGAGAGGTAAGGAGGGGTATGGGGGGGGGGGTAAGGAGAGGTAAGGAGGGGTATGGGGGGGGGGTAAGGAGAGGTAAGGAGGGGTATGGGGGGGTAAAGAGAGGTAAGGAGGGGTATGGGGGGGTAAGGAGGGGTATGGGGGGGTAAGGAGAGGTAAGGGAGTAAGGAGAGGTAAGGAGAGGTAAGGGAGTAAGGAGAGGTAAGGGAGTAAGGAGAGGTAAGGAGGTGTTATGGAGGGGTAAGGGGGGTGTTATGGAGGGTAAGGAGAGGTAAGGAGGTGTTATGGAGAGGTAAGGGGGGTAAGGGAGTAAGGAGAGGTAAGGAGGTGTTATGGAGGGTAAGGAGAGGTAAGGAGGTGTTATGGAGGGGTAAGGGGGGTGTTATGGAGGGTAAGGAGAGGTAAGGAGGTGTTATGGAGAGGTAAGGGGGGTAAGGGAGTAAGGAGAGGTAAGGAGGTGTTATGGAGAGGTAAGGGGGGTGCATGAACAGCTGAACAAAACCCTGCCGAACAACAAACAAACCAAAACTTCACCAAATATTGTCATAATATATGTGCAAACCGTTTGGACTGGGAAGCATGCGATAGGCTTAAAAGGTAAGGGGGGGGTGGGGTCTCTCACCAAGTCTCTCTCACAACTTCTGTCTGAAGTGTCAGTCACTCAAAAGGTCTCAGAAACAGAGCTATCGAAGCTCTCCAGTGTGTTTCAGTTTATACATACATACACACAAATATATATATATACACACACACACAGTACATATAGCTAACTGTATGACCGTGTTTGTACTATGTTCTACTCCAAAAAGTACACATTTCCTTCCACGTCTTGAATGAGCTGCTCTTCTCTTCTTGACAGTTCTGGCAGCTTCTCGTTCAGTTCAACCAACTCACCGAAACAGACAACGGGCAGTACTGCTCTAAAAACCCCCGTTCCTCTGAGCCAAGAACCAGGTCTGTGAGTGTACTTTATGCGTGTGTGTGTGTGTGTGTGTGTGTGCGTTGGTGTTGGTGTGTGTGTGTGTGCGTTGGTGTGTGTGTTTGTGCGTGTGCGTGTGTGTGCGTGTGCGTGTGTGTGTGTGTGTGTGCGTTGGTGTGTGTGTGTGTGTGTGTGTGTGTGTGTGTGTGTGTGTTTGTGTGTGTGTGTGTGTGTGTGTGTTGTGTGTGTGTGTTTGTGCGTGTGTGTGTGTGTGTGTGCGTTGGTGGGTGTGTGTGTTCATTGTGCGTGTCTATGGGGCGGGGCTGCATGCAGACAGGTCCGTGACCAGTCCTTACATCTCCAAAGAGTAATTTAACTATGTACAGTTGTTCCTAGATCAGTCCTTACGAGCTGTAGGATAGTTGAGCCTCATACTGGGCTCACGTGGAGAAGTCAATGTCAAAGTGAGTTCCCTGGTTAAACAGCTGTCCCTAGGTCAGTCGTTAGAGTTCACTTCAGCAGGGTTTAGGGCTGTGAGAAGTAGTTAACAGCTGTCCCTAGGTCAGTCGTTAAGAGTTCACTTCAGCCGGGTTTAGGGCTGTGAGAAGTAGTTAACAGCTGCTGCTAGAGGTCAAGGTTTGGTGATGTGCAGTTCGCTGGCCCCGGTGCCGTTGGTAGTGGTGGTGATGATGTACTGTGTGGTGGGCTGCTGGGAGGAGGTCTGGCCGTCCAGGTGGGTCTGGGCCGAGCTCTGGGAGCCGCTGGCCTGCTTCGGTTCCAACTCAGACTGGCCCTCCGAAATCACATAGTGGGTCTGGAATAAGATGGTACAACAGTTAGATTACACAGACCACCAACACCATTCGAAAACATCACACCTGGGGGAAAACACCATTCTAAACAGAGCACCTGGGAAAACACCATTCTAAACAGCACACCTGGGAAAACACCATTCTAAACAGAGCACCTGGGAAAACACCATTCTAAAACAGAGCACCTGGGAAAACACCATTCTAAACAGCACACCTGGGAAAACACCATTCTAAACAGAGCACCTGGGAAAACACCATTCTAAAACATCACACCTGGGAAAACACCATTCTAAAACATCACACCTGGGAAAACACCATTCTAAACAGAGCACCTGGGAAAACACCATTCTAAACAGAGCACCTGGGAAAACACCATTCTAAACAGAGCACCTGGGAAAACACCATTCTAAACAGAGCACCTGGGAAAACACCATTCTAAACAGCACACCTGGGAAAACACCATTCTAAACATCACACCTGGGAAAACACCATTCTAAACAGAGCACCTGGGAAAACACCATTCTAAAACATCACACCTGGGAAAACACCATTCTAAAACATCACACCTGGGAAAACACCATTCTAAAACATCACACCTGGGAAAACACCATTCTAAAACATCACACACCTGACAGCTGTTCCATATGTGACAGAAACGTGATATGTGGTTGCCCCCCCGAGCCACCTTAAGACGTAAGCCTCTCTGGCTAAGAGCATGTGCTAAAGATCACTACTCTAAAGATTACTCTAAAGATCACTCTAAAGATCACTCTAAAGATCACTCTAAAGATCACTCTAAAGATCACTCTAAAGATCACTCTAAAGATTACTCTAAAGATTACTCTAAAGATCACTCTAAAGATCACTCTAAAGATCACTCTAAAGATTACTCTAAAGATTACTCTAAAGATTACTCTAAAGATTACTCTAAAGATTACTCTAAAGATCACTCTAAAGATCACTCTAAAGATCACTCTAAAGATCACTCTAAAGATTACTCTAAAGATCACTCTAAAGATCACTCTAAAGATTACTCTAAAGATCACTCTAAAGATCACTCTAAAGATTACTCTAAAGATCACTCTAAAGATCACTCTAAAGATCACTCTAAAGATCACTCTAAAGATCACTCTAAAGATCACTCAAAATGTAAAGAAATGTAGATGAAAATCTCTGTCAGAAACATAGACAGTTATGCTGCATTGGCCTATAAGCTATGAGTTCCATGGACTAGTTTCTTTAGCTACCCGACGGATCCCGGTGGATCAATACGGCAGGAGGCTGGTGATCTCACATTACTTGACTTTCGACTTTAAGATGATCGTTTTTAATTCACATTTTTAGGATTAATCCACCTGACAATGACTTTTTTGAAACTAAAACGTTATTATTGAAAATGAAAACTGTTCCACGAAAATGTGCACACAATACTTACGGTCCCATAAAACGGGGGGGGACTATGTACAAGAAGTGCTGTAATTTCTAAACGGTCCACCCAATATGGATGAAAATACCCCTGAAATTAAAGCTCACCGTCCACACTTTAACCTCACTGTATCATTTCAACAAAAAATGGTATCACTCTCCCAATACCTTTTGGAGCTCACTGTAGCTTAGAGTTAGCATAAGGTGCATTGGAATTAGCTTGTCTGACGCCAACTAGGCAGAGTTCCTCTTTAGGACAATTGGAAAGGTCCCAAACATGCAGCTAGCCAGGTGGGCTAGCCAGGTGTGGGCTAGCCAGGTGAGCTACAGCTAGGTGTGGGCTAGCCAGGTGAGCTACAGCTAGGTGTGGGCTAGCCAGGTGAGCTACAGCTAGGTGTGGGCTAGCCAGGTGAGCTACAGCTAGGTGTGGGCTAGCCAGGTGAGCTACAGCTAGGTGTGGGCTAGCCAGGTGAGCTACAGCTAGGTGTGGGCTAGCCAGGTGAGCTACAGCTAGGTGTGGGCTAGCCAGGTGAGCTACAGCTAGGTGTGGGCTAGCCAGGTGAGCTACAGCTAGGTGTGGGCTAGCCAGGTGAGCTACAGCTAGGTGTGGGCTAGCCAGGTGAGCTACCGCTAGGTGTGGGCTAGCCAGGTGAGCTACAGCTAGGTGTGGGCTAGCCAGGTGAGCTACAGCTAGGTGTGGGCTAGCCAGGTGAGCTACAGCTAGGTAAAGCATACCCACTGAGAACCACACCGTTTATTGACAACCAAGAGAAGTAGCAACTAGCTAGCTCTCTCATTCTTTTAACATTTTTATCTTTATTTAACTCGGCAAGTCAGTTAAGAACAAATTCTTATTTTCAATGCCGATCTACCGGGGAACAGTGGGTTAACTGCCTTGTTCAGGGGGCAGAAAGACATATTTTACCTTGTCAGCTCGGGGGATTTGATCTTGCAACCTTTCAGTTACTAGTCACTAGGCTACCTGCTGGTTACTAGTCCAACGCTCTAACCACTAGGCTACCTGCTGGTTACTAGTCCAACGCTCTAACCACTAGGCCACCTACCGCCCCATCTCATAACTCACCGTCTTGACCCCACTGTTGACCCCTGTGACAGGAGTGCTGGCCTCAGCGATCACGTACTGGGTATGAGGTAACGTCATCATCTGTATCTCAGAGGCTAGAGAGAGAGAGGAGAGAGAGGGAGAAGGAGTGAGAGAGAGGGAGAGAGACAGAGAGAGAGAGATACAGGAGAGAGAGACAGAGGAGAGAGAGGAGAGAGAGAGAGAGACAGAAGGAGTGAGACAGAGAGAGAGATACAGGAGAGAGAGAGAAGGAGTGAGACAGAGAGAGAGATACAGGAGAGAGAGAGAAGGAGTGAGACAGAGAGAGAGAGAGAGAGAGAGAGAAGGAGTGAGACAAAGAGAGAGAGGAGTGAGACAGAGAGAGAGAGAGAGAGAGAGAGAGAGAGAAGGAGTGAGACAAAGAGAGAGAGAAGGAGTGAGACAGAGAGAGAAAGAGAGAGAGAAAGGGAGACAGTCAGTATTGTGATGTCATTATGGGGTATTATGTGTAGATTGATGAGGGGGAAAAACAATTTAATCAATTTTAGAATAAGGCTGTAACGTATCAAAATGTGGAAAAAGTCAAGGGGTCTGAATACTTTCCGAAGGCACTGTATGTCATATGTTTTTAAAATCTAGTGCATGCGGAGCCCAGCCCAATCCAGAGGTACTCACGGTATCCTCGGTAGTTCCAGTTGCCGGGGATGTAGGCGTGCTGTACAGAGCCCTGCTGATTGGATGACGCCTGGAGGGCGTGACTCTGGGCCAGGGTCACAGGGGTCAGCTGGGCGGGGCTTAACTCCTGGGCCACCTGGGAGGAAGGGCTTAGAGGCTGACCCTGCAGGAACAACAGAGGACGATTGGTTGATTGTTGGATTGATACAGACCTTGTTGAATGTACTATGTAACTCCGGATAAGAGCTTCTGCTGAATGACCAAAATGTCAAATGTAAATTCAGTATTTAATTTAAAACATAGTACAGGTTCAGAGTACAGTACGGAGTTAGTACCCCCTAGTAAGAAGTTAGTACCCCTAGTAAGGAGTTAGAACCCCTAGTAAGGAGTTAGAACCCCTAGTAAGGAGTTAGAACCCCTAGTAAGGAGTTAGTACCCCTAGTAAGGCGTTAGAACCCCTAGTAAGGAGTTAGAACCCCTAGTAAGGAGTTAGTACCCCTAGTAAGGAGTTAGAACCCCTAGTAAGGAGTTAGAACCCCTAGTAAGGAGTTAGAACCCCTAGTAAGGAGTTAGAACCCCTAGTAAGGAGTTAGAACCCCTAGTAAGGAGTTAGAACCCCTAGTAAGGAGTTAGAACCCCTAGTAAGGAGTTAGAACCCCTAGTAAGGTGTTAGTACCCCTAGTAAGGAGTTAGTACCCCTAGTAAGGAGTTAGTACCCCCTAGTAAGGAGTTAGTACACCCTAGTAAGGAGTTAGTACCCCCTAGTAAGGAGTTAGTAGCCCTAGTAAGGAGTTAGAACCCCCTAGTAAGGAGTTAGAACCCCTAGTAAGGAGTTAGTACCCCTAGTAAGGAGTTAGAACCCCCTAGTAAGGAGTTAGAACCCCCTAGTAAGGAGTTAGAACCCCTAGTAAGGAGTTAGTACCCCCTAGTAAGGAGGCAGTACCCCTAGTAAGGAGTTAGAACCCCTAGTAAGGAGTTAGAACCCCTAGTAAGGAGTTAGTACCCCTAGTAAGGAGTTAGTACCCCCTAGTAAGGAGTTAGTAGCCCTAGTAAGGAGTTAGAACCCCCTAGTAAGGAGTTAGAACCCCTAGTAAGGAGTTAGTACCCCTAGTAAGGAGTTAGAACCCCTAGTAAGGAGTTAGTACCCCTAGTAAGGAGTTAGTACCCCCTAGTAAGGAGTTAGTACCCCCTAGTAAGGAGTTAGTACCCCCTAGTAAGGAGTTAGAACCCCCTAGTAAGGAGTTAGAACCCCCTAGTAAGGAGTTAGAACCCCTAGTAAGGAGTTAGAACCCCCTAGTAAGGAGTTAGAACCCCTAGTAAGGAGTTAGAACCCCTAGTAAGGAGTTAGAACCCCTAGTAAGGAGTTAGAACCCCTAGTAAGGAGTTAGTACTCCCTAGTAAGGAGTTAGAACCCCTAGTAAGGAGTTAGTACCCCCTAGTAAGGAGTTAGAACCCCCTAGTAAGGAGTTCGAACCCCTAGTAAGGAGTTAGAACCCCTAGTAAGGAGTTAGAACCCCTAGTAAGGAGTTAGAACCCCTAGTAAGGAGTTAGTACTCCCTAGTAAGGAGTTAGTGCTCCCTAGTAAGGAGTTAGTACTCCCTAGTAAGGAGTTAGAACCCCTAGTAAGGAGTTAGTACCCCCTAGTAAGGAGTTAGTACCCCCTAGTAAGGAGTTAGTACCCCCTAGTAAGGAGTTAGTACCCCCTAGTAAGGAGTTAGAACCCCTAGTAAGGAGTTAGAACCCCTAGTAAGGAGTTAGTACCCCTAGTAAGGAGTTAGTACCCCTAGTAAGGAGTTAGAACCCCTAGTAAGGAGTTAGAACCCCTAGTAAGGAGTTAGAACCCCTAGTAAGGAGTTAGTACCCCTAGTAAGGAGTTAGTACCCCTAGTAAGGAGTTAGAACCCCTAGTAAGGAGTTAGAACCCCTAGTAAGGAGTTAGAACCCCTAGTAAGGAGTTAGTACTCCCTAGTAAGGAGTTAGAACCCCTAGTAAGGAGTTAGAACCCCTAGTAAGGAGTTAGAACCCCTAGTAAGGAGTTAGTACCCCTAGTAAGGAGTTAGAACCCCTAGTAAGGAGTTAGAACCCCTAGTAAGGAGTTAGAACCCCTAGTAAGGAGTTAGTACCCCTAGTAAGGAGTTAGAACCCCTAGTAAGGAGTTAGAACCCCCTAGTAAGGAGTTAGAACCCCTAGTAAGGAGTTAGAACCCCCTAGTAAGGAGTTAGAACCCCTAGTAAGGAGTTAGTACCCCTAGTAAGGAGTTAGAACCCCTAGTAAGGAGTTAGTACCCCCTAGTAAGGAGGCAGTACCCCTAGTAAGGAGTTAGAACCCCTAGTAAGGAGTTAGAACCCCTAGTAAGGAGTTAGAACCCCTAGTAAGGAGTTAGTACCCCTAGTAAGGAGTTAGTACCCCTAGTAAGGAGTTAGTACCCCTAGTAAGGAGTTAGTACCCCCTAGTAAGGAGTTAGTAGCCCTAGTAAGGAGTTAGAACCCCCTAGTAAGGAGTTAGAA
>NC_092107.1:51043131-51048131 GCF_045679555.1 Salvelinus alpinus | reverse complement strand
CTGTTATTGTAATGGTGAGAGGTTAGCATGTCTTGGAGGATCTGATATAAAATGCTAACCTCCCCAGTTATTGTAACGGTGAGAGGTTAGCATGTCTTGGAGGATCTGATATAAAATGCTAACCTCCCCAGTTATTGTAACGGTGAGAGGTTAGCATGTCTTGGAGGTCTGATATAAAATGCTAACCTCCCCTGTTATTGTAATGGTGAGAGGTTAGCATGTCTTGGGGGTATGATATAAAATGCTAACCTCCCTTGTTATTGTAATGGTGAGAGGTTAGCATGTCTTGGGGGTATGATATAAAATGCTAACCTGCCCTGTCATTGTAATGGTGAGAGGTTAGCATGTCTTGGGGGTATGATATAAAATGCTAACCTCCCCTGTTATTGTAATGGTGAGAGGTTAGCATGTCTTGGGGGTATGATATAAAATGCTAACCTCCCCAGTTATTGTAACGGTGAGAGGTTAGCATGTCTTGGAGGATCTGATATAAAATGCTAACCTCCCCAGTTATTGTAACGGTGAGAGGTTAGCATGTCTTGGGGGTATGATATAAAATGCTAACCTCCCCTGTTATTGTAATGGTGAGAGATTAGCATGTCCTGGGGGTACGATATTTGTGCATCTGTAACTTTCTCATTCATCATTATTCACGATTGGTTCTGGACTATCCGTAGTCATGGTAGCATCCACATTAAATGTAGAAGTGTTTACAAACTTATTCTATTCTGATTTACAATAAAAAGTGACTGCAAAATGACACAATACATTATTTACCATTCATTTCTATTGGACACAAAATAATGTGAAACAACCAAAACAAACAGAAAATGCATCCAACAAGTTTGTAGAATCACATGCTGGATGTTGTCATTGCGTGCTATGAATATAGGACCAAATACAAAACATTTTTGTATGGGTGGCAAGTAGCCTAATGGTTAGAGCGTTTGGGCCAGTAACCGAAAGGTTGCAAGATCGAATCCCCGAGCTGACAAGGTAAAAATCTGACAAGGCAGTTAACCCACTGTTCCACGGTAGGCCGTCATTGTAAATAAGAATTTGGCGGTGGCAGCATCATGCTGTGGGGATGTTTTTCAGCGGCAAGGACTGGGAGACTAGTCAGGATCAATGGAAAGATGAACGGAGCAAAAAGAAGAATCAGAACAGTTTTCAGCTGTGATAACATAATTGCAAAAGGGTTTTCTAATGATCAATTAGCCTTTTAAAATGATGAACTTGATTAGGGAAGTTAGGAACCAATATACACAGGCAATTAGGAAAGCTAAGGCTAGCTTTTTCAAACAGAAATTTGCATCCTGTCGTACAAACTCAAAAACATTTTGGGACAATGTAAAGTCCATGGAGAATAAGAGCACCTCCTCCCAGCTGCCCACTGCACTGAGGCTAGGAAACACTGTCACCACCGATAAATCTACGATAATTGAGAATTTCAATAAGCATTTTTCTACGGCTGGCCATGCTTTCCACTTGGCTATACCCCTACCCCGATCACCAGCCCTCTATTCCCCACAGCTACTCGCCCAAGCCTTCCCCATTTCTCCTTCTCCCAAATCCAGTCAGCTGATATTCTGAAAGAGCTGCGAAATCTGGATCCCTACAAATCAGCTGGGCTAGACAATCTGGACTCTCTCTTTCTAAAAGTATCTGCTGATAAGGAGAGGGAGAGATAAGGAGAGATAAGGAGAGGGAGAGATAAGGAGAGATAAGGAGAGGGAGAGATAAGGAGAGGGAGAGATAAGGAGAGGGAGAGATAAGGAGAGGGAGAGATACGGAGAAGGGGAGAGATACGGAGAAGGGGAGAGATACGGAGAAGGGGAGATAAGGAGAAGGGGAGATAAGGAGAAGGGGAGATAAGGAGAAGGGGAGATAAGGAGAAGGGGAGATAAGGAGAAGGGGAGATAAGGAGAGGGAGAGATAAGGAGAGGGGGATATCATACAAATCAGCTGGGCTAGACAATCTGTACCCTCTCTAAAACTATCCGCCGCCATTGTTGCAACTCCTATTACCAGCCTGTTCAACCTCTCTTTCATATCGTCTGAGATCCCCAAAGATTGGAAAGCTGCCGCGGTCATCTCCCTCTTCAAAGCGGGGAGACACTCTAGACCCAAACTGTTATAGACCTATATCTATCCTGCCCTGCCTCTCTAAAGTCTTCGAGAGCCAAGTTAACAAACAGATCACCGACCATTTCGATTCCCACCGTACCTTCTCCGCTATGCAATCTGGTTTCAGAGCTGGTCATGGGTGCACCTCAGCCACGCTCAAGGTCCTGAACGATATCATAACCGCCATCGATAAGAGACAGTAGCTGTATTCATCAACCTGGCCAAGGCTTTCGACTCTGTCAACTCTGTCACCACATTCTTATCAGCAGATTCAACAGCCTTGGTTTCTCAAATGACTGCCTCGCCTGGTTCACCAACTACTTCTCAGACAGAGTTCAGTGTGTCAAATCGGAGGGCCTGTTGTCCAGACCTCTGGCAGTCTCTAAGGGGTGCCACAGGGTTCAATTCTCGGGCCGACTCTCTTCTCTGTATACATCAATGATGTCACTCTTGCTGCTGGTGATTCTCTGATCCACCTCTACGCAGACGACACTATTCTGTATACCTCTGGCCCTTCTTTGGACACTGTGTTAACTAACCTCCAGACGAGCTTCAATGCCATACAATTCTCCTTCTGTGGCCTCCAACTGCTCTTAAATACAAGTAAAACTAAATGCATGCTCTTAAACCGATCGCTGCCCGCACCTGCCCGCCCGTCCAGCATCACTACTCTGGACGGTTCTGACTTAGAATATGTGGACAACTACAAATACCTAGGTGTCTGGTTAGACTGTAAACTCTCCTTCCAGACTCACATTAAGCATCTCCAATCAAAAATTAAATCTAGAATTGGCTTCCTATTTTGCAACAAAGCCTCCTTCACTCATGCTGCCAAACATACCCTCGTAAAACGGACTATCCTACCGATCCTTGACTTCGGTAATGTCATTTACAAAATAGCTTCCAACACTCGACTCAACAAATTGGATGCAGTCTATCACAGTGCCATCCGTTTTGTCACCAAAGCCCCATATACTACCCACCACTGCGACCTGTACGCTCTCGTTGGCTGGCCCTCGCTTCATACTCGTCACCAAACCCACTGGCTCCAGGTCATCTACAAGTCTTTGCTAGGTAAAGCCCCGCCTTATCTCAGCTCACTGGTCACCATGGCAGCACCCACCCGTAGCACGCGCTCCAGCAGGTATATTTCACTGGTCATCCCCAAAGCCAATTCCTCCTTCGGCCGCCTTTCCTTCCAGTTCTCTGCTGCCAATGACTGGAACGAACTGCAAAAATCACTGAAGCTGGAGACTCATATCTCCCTCACTAACTTTAAGCACCAGCTGTCAGAGCAGCTCACAGATCACTGCACCTGTACATAGCTCATCTGTAAATAGCCCATCCAACTACCTCATCCCCATACTGTATTTATTTATTTATCTTGCTCCTTTGCACACCAGTATCTCTACTTGCACATTCATCTTCTGCACATCTACCATTCAAGTGTTTAATTGCTATATTGTATTTACTTCGCCACCATGGCCTATTTATTGCCTTAACTCCCTTATCTTAACTAATTTGCACATATATATATATATATATATACACACACACACATATATATATACATACACACACACATATATACACACACACACACACACACACACACACACACACACACACACACACATACATGACATATAAACACAGATAACACACACACACAAAGACATCCACTATATATACAAATGTATGTGGACACCCCTTCATATTAGTGGATTAGGCTAGTTCAGCCACAAGTGTTGCTGACAGGTGTATAAAATCGAGCACACCGCCATGCAATCTCCATAGACAAACATTGGCAGTAAAAATGACCTGTACTGAAAAAAGCTCAGTGACTTTCAACGTGGCACCGTCATAGGATGTTACCTTTCCAACAAGTCAGTTTGTAAACGTTATGCCCTGCTACAGCTGCCCCCGGTGAACTGTAAGTGCTGTTATTGTGAAATTGGGAAAGTCTAGGAGCAACAACGGCTCAGCCGTGAAGTGGTAGACCACACAAATCAAATCAAGTTTATTTTATATAGCCCTTCGTACATCAGCTAATATCTTGAAGTGCTGTACAGAAACCCAGCCTAAAACCCCAAACAGCAAGCAATGCAGGTGTAGAAGCACGGCTCCCAGAACGGTGTGTATGTAAACCAGGAAGCCAGTATCACTACTCACCAGCATACCTCGACGTCTGAAACCCATCATACACATGCGACATTTAAACATGAAGCTCTCCAAGTCCGTGGTGGGAACCTTCTGCTTCAGGGCCTTGGAGCGATGGATACGATCTGCCTTCTTCGCCTCGCGCTCCGGGTTGTGCATCCGCTGCATGTGCTCTCTCAGTTTATCCTTACGCTGAAGGGGAGGGAGGAGAGGGAGAGAGAGGAGAGGGATGAGAGGGATGAGAGGAGAGGGGGAGAGGGATGAGAGGAGAGGGAGAGAGGGATGAGAGGAGATGGGGAGAAGGATGAGAGGAGATGGGGAGAAGGATGAGAGGAGAAGGGGAGAGAGGAGATGGGGAGAGAGGAGAGGAGATGGGGAGAAGGATGAGAGGAGAAGGGGAGACGGATGAGAGGAGATGGGGAGAGAGGAGATGTGAGGGAGAGATGGATGAGAGGAGAGGGGAGAGAAAGAGAGAGAGAGAGAGAGTGAGAGGGATGAGAGGAGAGGGATGAGAGGAGATGGGGAGAGGGATGAGAGGAGATGGGGAGAGGGATGAGAGGAGATGGGGAGAGGGATGAGAGGAGATGGGGAGAGGGATGAGAGGAGATGGAGAGAGGGATGAGAGGAGATGGAGAGAAGGATGAGAGGAGATGGGAGGAGAGGGGGAGAGGGATGAGAGGAGATGGAGAGAGGGATGAGAGGAGATGGGGAGA
>NC_092107.1:51018131-51038131 GCF_045679555.1 Salvelinus alpinus | reverse complement strand
AACAGGGTAATGGTAGTAGGTGCCTTTGAACAGGGTAATGGTAGTAGGTTCCTTTGAACAGGGTAATGGTAGTAGGTGCCTTTGAACAGGGTAATGGTAGTAGGTGCCTTTGAACAGGGTAATGGTAGTAGGTGCCTTTGAACAGGGTAATGGTAGTAGGTGCCTTTGAACAGGGTAATGGTAGTAGGTGCCTTTGAACAGGGTAATGGTAGTAGGCGTCTTTGAACAGGGTAATGGTAGTAGGCGCCTTTGAACAGGGTAATGGTAGTAGGTGCCTTTGAACAGGGTAATGGTAGTAGGTGCCTTTGAACAGGGTAATGGTAGTAGGCGCCTTTGAACAGGGTAATGGTAGTAGATACCAGGCGCAACGGTTTGAGTCAAGAACTGCAACGCTGCTGGGTTTTTCACACTCAACAGTTTCCCGTGTGTATCAAGAATGGTCCACCACCTAAAGGACATCCAGCCAACTAGACACAACTGTGGGAAGCCTTGGAGTCAACATGGACCAGCATCCCTGTGGAACGCTTTCCACACCTTGTAGAGTCCATGACCCAACGAATTGAGGCTGTTCTGAGGGGCGAAAGGGGGGTGCAACTCAATATTAGGAAGGTGTTCCTAATGTTTTGTAGACTCAGCGTAGACCTAACCTGTATGAAGTCTGAAGACCTCCTCGTAGAAGGTGTGTGTGTGTGTGTGTGTGTGTGTGTGTGTGTGTGTGTGTGTGTGTGTGTGTGTGTGTGTGTGTGTGTGTGTGTGTGTGTGTCGATAACAGAGATATCTCCATCTCTAACCTGTATGAAGTCCGTGAAGACCTTCTTGCAGGAGGTGTGTGTGTGTGTGTGTGTGTGTGTGTGTGTGTGTGTGTGTGTGTGTGTGTGTGTGTGTGTGTCGATAACAGAGATATCTCCATCTCTAACCTGTATGAAGTCCGTGAAGACCTTCTTGCAGGAAGGGCATGTGAAGCGCCCGTTTACAGCATGTCCCCCCACATGTTCTTTGAGCAGGTCCAGGCGATCGAAGGTGTCGGTACAGAACAGACAGGAGTAGGTTCGGTGTTCCGAGTGGAGCAGGAGATGGTCCTCCAACGCACCGTGGGACAGGAAACCCTTATCTTAGCAGAAGAAGAAAAAAATAAAACATTTATATAAACCTTATAGGTGATCCTTATGGGCTCTGTTTTTAAAACAGGAAGGAGTCCCTTACTGCAGTGATGACAGGACAGGTAGGCGTCACGGCCGTGGACTCTTAGGTGGATCTCCAGCTTGTCCTGGTCTCTGAAGGCTTTACCACAGTGGGTACACTTAAAGGGCCGGAACGACTTCCTGATGAACAGGTGCTGCAGGGCCGCATTCTGGAGAAGGAGAGAGAGAGGGAGAGAGAGGAGAGAGAGACAGAGAGAGACAGAGAGAGACAGAGAGAGAGAGGTGGAGAGAAAGAGAGAGAGAGAGAGAGAGAGAGAGAGGTGGAGAGAAAGAGAGAGAGAGAGAGAGAGAGAGAGAGAGAGAGAGAGAGAGAGAGAGAGAGAGAGAGAGAGAGAGAGAGAGAGAGAGAGAGAGAGAGAGAGAGAGAGAGAGAGAGAGAGAGAGAGAGAGAGAGAGAGAGACAGAGAGAGACAGAGAGAGAGACAGAGAGAGACAGAGAGAGAGAGGTGGAGAGAAAGAGAGAGAGACAGAGAGAAGAGAGAAGAGAGAGAGAGAGAGAGGAGAGAGAGAGAGAGACAACGTTATGAATAGACTTTGTTTCGCCATAAAACACAGCACAGACACAGCATTCCACTGAAGCAGGGAGGACTGGACAGGTGTGATGGATAGGAGATGGAGGAGGCCTACGGTTCATATGTCACGTAAACACCATGGAGATGACAGCCAACCTTCCATCCTCCAAGACCGACCTACCTGCACGTCCATCTTTACGGGGCAAGGCATTAAGACGAAAGAGAGAAATATACTGTTGTCAAGACTAGGCCTCTACACACTGTATGACTACTGGTAACACTACAGACCAGGGCTGTATGACTACTGGTAACACTACAGACCAGGGCTGTATGACTACTGGTAACACACTACAGACCAGGGCTGTATGACTACTGGTAACACTACAGACCAGGGCTGTATGACTACTGGTAACACTACAGACCAGGGCTGTATGACTACTGGTAACACTACAGACCAGGGCTGTATGACTACTGGTAACACACTACAGACCAGGGCTGTATGACTACTGGTAACACACTACAGACCAGGGCTGTATGACTACTGGTAACACACTACAGACCAGGGCTGTATGACTACTGGTAACACACTACAGACCAGGGCTGTATGACTACTGGTAACACACTACAGACCAGGGCTGTATGACTACTGGTAACACTACAGACCAGGGCTGTATGACTACTGGTAACACTACAGACCAGGGCTGTATGACTACTGGTAACACACTACAGACCAGGGCTGTATGACTACTGGTAACACACTACAGACCAGGGCTGTATGACTACTGGTAACACACTACAGACCAGGGCTGTATGACTACTGGTAACACTACAGACCAGGGCTGTATGACTACTGGTAACACTACAGACCAGGGCTGTATGACTACTGGTAACACACTACAGACCAGGGCTGTATGACTACTGGTAACACACTACAGACCAGGGCTGTATGACTACTGGTAACACACTACAGACCAGGGCTGTATGACTACTGGTAACACTACAGACCAGGGCTGTATGACTACTGGTAACACTACAGACCAGGGCTGTATGACTACTGGTAACACTACAGACCAGGGCTGTATGACTACTGGTAACACACTACAGACCAGGGCTGTATGACTACTGGTAACACACTACAGACCAGGGCTGTATGACTACTGGTAACACTACAGACCAGGGCTGTATGACTACTGGTAACACACTACAGACCAGGGCTGTATGACTACTGGTAACACTACAGACCAGGGCTGTATGACTACTGGTAACACTACAGACCAGGGCTGTATGACTACTGGTAACACTACAGACCAGGGCTGTATGACTACTGGTAACACTACAGACCAGGGCTGTATGACTACTGGTAACACTACAGACCAGGGCTGTATGACTACTGGTAACACTACAGTCCAGGGCTGTATGACTACTGGTAACACTACAGACCAGGGCTGTATGACTACTGGTAACACTACAGACCAGGGCTGTATGACTACTGGTAACACTACAGACCAGGGCTGTATGACTACTGGTAACACTACAGACCAGGGCTGTATGACTACTGGTAACACTACAGTCCAGGGTGGCGTTCATTCGGCACTAAACAGGAGAAGACTTTTTGTCTTACCTGAAGTTTTTTGTTTTACACTTCAAAATGTTTTCTGACATTTCGCTACTTAACACAGCACAGGGCCTCTCCACTCCCCAGTCTTACCCGTATCCTCTTGGCCCGGCGCATGTCCTGGGGGGTGAGGCTGAGGTGAGGTTCAGCCGGGGCAGGGGCGCCGCTCTGGGACGGGTCATCTTTGATGGGGGGTCGGAGCGGGTCGGTGGTGGTGGGTGGGGGGTCTGTCTCTGTGTCGGGGGCCAGGTCCTCTCCAGAGGGGTCTAGTTGCGCCTCTGTCTCCAACCCTCCACCCCCCTCCCCGTCTGTCTCCAGCTCTACCACCTTGAAACCATTCAGAGCGCCGTCAGCTCTCTCCTCATAGGGCAGCTTCCCTACGAACCCCAGCAGCTCCTGTGACCACACACATTACAGCTCTATCAGTATGGACACATTACAGCTCTATCAGTATGGACACATTACAGCTCTATCAGTATGGACACATTACAGCTCTATCAGTATGGACACATTACAGCTCTATCAGTATGGACACATTACAGCTCTATCAGTATGGACACATTACAGCTCTATCAGTATGGACACATTACAGCTCTATCAGTATGGACACATTACAGCTCTATCAGTATGGACACATTACAGCTCTATCAGTATGGACACATTACAGCTCTATCAGTATGGACACATTCAGATACAGGACTATCAGTATGGACACATTCAGATACAGGACTATCAGTATGGACACATTGCAGGCCTATCAGTAGTGCACTACGGGCCCTGGTTAACAGTAGTGCACAACGGGCCCTGGTTAACAGTAGTGCACAACGGGCCCTGGTTAACAGTAGCGCACTGCAGGCCCTGGTTAACAGTAGTGCACTACAGGCCCTGGTTAACAGTAGTGCACTGCAGGCCCTGGTTAACAGTAGTGCACTGCGGGCCCTGGTTAACAGTAGTGCACTGCGGGCCCTGGTTAACAGTAGTGCACTACGGGCCCTGGTTAACAGTAGTGCACTACGGGCCCTGGTTAACAGTAGTGCACTGCGGGCCCTGGTTAACAGTAGTGCACAACGGGCCCTGGTTAACAGTAGTGCACAACGGGCCCTGGTTAACAGTAGTGCACTACGGGCCCTGGTTAACAGTAGTGCACTGCAGGCCCTGGTTAACAGTAGTGCACTACGGGCCCTGGTTAACAGTAGTGCACTGCAGGCCCTGGTTAACAGTAGTGCACTGCAGGCCCTGGTTAACAGTAGTGCACTGCAGGCCCTGGTTAACAGTAGTGCACTGCAGGCCCTGGTTAACAGTAGTGCACTACAGGCCCTGGTTAACAGTAGTGCACTGCAGGCCCTGGTTAACAGTAGTGCACTACGGGCCCTGGTTAACAGTAGTGCACTGCAGGCCCTGGTTAACAGTAGTGCACTGCAGGCCCTGGTTAACAGTAGTGCACTACGGGCCCTGGTTAACAGTAGTGCACTACAGGCCCTGGTTAACAGTAGTGCACTACAGGCCCTGGTTAACAGTAGTGCACTACAGGCCCTGGTTAACAGTAGTGCACTGCGTAGGGAATAGGAGACCATTTGGGGCAGTATCTCAATGTAAACTATGACTGTTACACAGTAGTACGTACCGGTGTCTTGTCCCCTGCCGTGGCGATCGAAGGGTCCAACCGGATGAATTTAGGGGGGCGGCCCGGTCTCCTTCCTGTGCCAAACCTCTTCCTGCCACGCCCACGAGCACGCCCCTTCGGTCTGCAGAAACACAGGTTAAAGTTACTAAACACATTTTTAACCAAACTTCTGACAAACTTGTGTTTTACAGGTCTAGGAGAGGACTGTGTGGAGGTGAGGTGGAGCGAAGCGTTTCATTGTTGACTGCTGTGTGTGTTACCTGGTGACGTAGTCCAGTTTGTCATCGTGCATGTTGAGGTGCTGCTGTAGCTGTTCTGAACTCATGAAGCGTCTGTTACACTCGTAACACGGCCAGTTCTTCTCCTGCTCACGTAACACTGAAAACACAACCAGACACAACTCAGTCATGGGTCTACACTCAATTCTCCTCTGGTGCACCAGCACATGATTTGGTCGCAACAATTGTTTTAGAATATCTTTTAGAATTGTGCATGACCTGGGCCGCGTCCCATAATGTGCCTGCTGTCCATACAGAACCAGGCTAGTAATGACTAGTCATCTTAGCAGAACCATGCTAATAATGACTAGCCATCTTAGCAGAACCAGGCTAATAATGACTAGCCATCTTAGCAGAACCATGCTAATAATGACTAGCCATCTTAGCAGAACCATGCTAATAATGACTAGCCATCTTAGCAGAACCAGGCTAATAATGACTAGCCATCTTAGCAGAACCATGCTAATAATGACTAGCCATCTTAGCAGAACCAGGCTAATAATGACTAGCCATCTTAGCAGAACCAGGCTAATAATGAGCATGCCCTTGTGTTCTTGTATTTAAATGAGCATGCCCTTGTGTTATTGTATTTAAATTAGCATGCCCTTGTGTTCTTGTATTTAAATGAGCATGCCCTTGTGTTATTGTATTTAAATTAGCATGCCCTTGTGTTCTTGTATTTAAATTAAATTAGCATGCCCTTGTGTTCTTGTAATGATTTGGATAGAGTAACAGTAACACATTTAAAATAGTTGAAATAGCCTATAGGAAAAAAATAAACTTCCCCAAAATGTATGCATTAGAACTTTAAAATGTATTACGCAACGAGGCCTACCCGGCGCCATTACGCGTCGAGCCTTACCCGGCGTCATTACGCGTCGAGCCTTACCCGGCGTCATTAAGCCTCGAGGCCTACCCGGCGTCATTACGCATCGAGGCCTACCCGGCGTCATTACGCATCGAGGCCTACCCGGCGTCATTACGCATCGAGGCCTACCCGGCGTCATTACGCATCGAGGCCTACCCGGCGTCATTACGCATCGAGGCCTACCCGGCGTCATTACGCATCGAGGCCTACCCGGCGTCATTACGCATCGAGGCCTACCCGGCGTCATTACGCATCGAGGCCTAACCGGCGTCATTACGCATCGAGGCCTAACCGGCGTCATTATGCAGAGGCCTAACCGGCGTCATTACGCATCGAGGCCTACCCGGCGTCATTACGCATCGAGGCCTAACCGGCGTCATTACGCATCGAGGCCTAAACTCAGTTTTTCACAATTCCTGACATTTAATCCTAGTAAAAATTCCCTGTCTTAGGTCAGTTAGGATCACCACTTTATTTTAAGAATGTGAAATGTCAGAATAGTAGTAGAGAGAATTATTTATTTCAGATTTGATTTCTTTCATCACATTCCCAGTGGGTCAGAAGTTTACATACACTCAATTAGTATTTGGTAGCATTTTTTTATTTATTTATTTTTATTTCACCTTTATTTAACCAGGTAGGCTAGTTGAGAACAAGTTCTCATTTGCAACTGCGACCTGGCCAAGATAAAGCATAGCAGTGTGAACAGACAACACAGAGTTACACATGGAGTAAACAATAAACAAGTCAATAACATGGTAGAAAAAAAGAGAATCTATATACAATGTGTGCAAAAGGCATGAGGTAGGCATTGCCTTTAAATTGTTTAACTTGGGTAAAACATTTCAGGTAGCCTTCCACAAGCTTCCCACAATAAGTTGGGTGAATTTTGGCCCATTCCTCCTGACAGAGCTGGTGTAACTGAGTCAGGTTTGTAGGCCTCCTTGCTCCCACACACTTTTTCAGTTCTGCCCACAAATGTTCTATAGGATTGAGATTAGGTCTTTGTGATGGCCACTCCAATACCTTGACTTTGTTGTCCTTATTAAGCCATTTTGCCAAAACTTTGAAAGTATGCTTGGTGTCATTGTCCATTTGGAAGACCCATCTGTGACCAAGCTTTAACTTCCTGACTGATGTCTTGAGATGTTGCTTCAATATATCCACATAATTTCCCTGCCTCATGATGCCATCTGTATTGCAAAGTGCACCAGCCCCTCCTTCAGCAAAGCACCCCCACAACATGATGCTGCCACCCCCGTGCTTCACGGTTGGGATGGTGTTCTTCGGCTTGCAAGCCTCCTCCTTTTTCCTCCACACATGACAATGGTCATTATGGCCAAACAGTTCTATTTTTGTTTCATCACACCAAAGGACATTTCTCCCAAAAGTACGATCTTTCTCCCCATGTGCAGTTGCAAACTGTAGTCTGGCTTTTTTATGACGGTTTTGGAGCAGTGGCTTCTTCCTTGCTGAGCGGCCTTTCAGGTTATGTCAATATAGGACTCGTTTTACTGTGGATATAGATACTTTGTACCTGTTTCCTCCAGCATCTTCACAAGGTCCTTTGCTGTTGTTCTGGGATCGATTTGCACTTTTCGCACCAAAGTACGTTCATCTCTAGGAGACAGAACGCATCTCCTTCCTGAGCGGTATGACGGCTGCGTGGTCCCATGGTGTTTATACTTGCGTACTATTGCTTGTACAGATGAACGTGGTACCTTCAGGCGTTTGGAAATTGCTCCCAAGGATGAACCAGACTTGTGCAGGTGTACAATTTATTTTCTGAGCCTTGGCTAATTTCTTTAGATTTCCCCATGATGTCAAGCAAAGACGCACTGAGTTTGAAGGTATTCCTTGAAATACATCCACAGGTACACCTCCAATTGACTCAAATTATGTCAATTAGCCTATCAGAAGCTTCTAAAGCCATTACATAATTTTCTGGAATTTTCCAAGCGCTTTAAAGTCACAGTCAACTTAGTGTATGTAAACTTCTTGTTGGAAAAATGACTTGTGTCATGCACAAAGTAGATGTCCTGACCGACTTGCCAAAACTATAGTTTGTTTGTGGAGTGGTTGAAAAACGAGTTAATGACTCCAACCTAAGTGTATGTAAACTTCCAACTTCAACTGTATACAGTACATCTACTTTGTAGAAGCACCTTTGGCGGCGATTAAAGCTTTGAGTCGTCTTGGGTATGTCGGTTTCAGCTTTGTCCAACTGCATTTGGGGATTTTCTCAAGCTCTGTTAAGTTAGATGGGGAGCGGCGGTGAACAGCAATCTTCAAGTCTTTCCACGGAGTTTCAACGAGATTAAAGTTTCACATTCTTGTTCTGAAGCTTTGGCTGTATGCTTGGGATCTTTGTCCTGTTGGAATGTAAATCTTCGCCTCAGTCCAATGTTGTTTGCACTCTGAAGCAGGTACTCTGTATTTGTCTCCATTCATTGTTCCCTCTATCTTTACCAGTCTCCCAGTCCCTGCTGCTATAAAAACATCCCCCACCATGCTTCACGGTAGGGATGGTGTTAGATGAGTGATGAGCTGTGCCTGGTTTCTAAAGACATAGTGCTTTGCATTCAGGCCAAAAGTTACATTTTTGTCTCATCAGACCACAGAATCTTTTGCCTTATGTTCGGAGTCTTTCACGTGCATTATTTTTTGCAAACTCCAGCCGTACCTTTTGGCTTCAGTCTGGCCACTCTCCCATAAAGCTCAGATTGGTGACGTGCTGTAGAGACTGTTGTCCTTCTGGCAGGTTCTCCCATCTCAGCCAAGGAACTCTGTAGTTCTCTGAGAATGGTCAGTGGGTTCTTGTTTACCTCCCTGACCAAGGTCCTTCTTGCCCGGTTGCTCAGTTTGGTCGGACGGACATTTCTGTATTTAATTTTCAGTCAAATGTCCAAAACCATATTTTCCGTTTAGTCATTATGGGTATAGTGTCAACACACTGTGGAATAACTCAAGGGGTATGAATACTTTCTGAAAGCACTGCAGCACTGAAAATAAATAATACAATATATTTTGTTTTTAAAAGCTGCAGTACTGACATCAAAGACCACAGCACTGAAAATAAATAATACAATATATTTTGTTTTTAAAAGTTGCAGTACTGACATACTCCACTGCAGAGACAACATTAGGATAAAAATCAGCATCACTTCTATCATAGACAAAACTACACAACAATGTTGTTGTTGAATGAAGGACAGACTCCCACCTTTCCTCTCCTCATCCGTGACATCGTGGATCTTCTGATTGACAAACTCGGCATATGATGCCGCGTACCACACCTGGGGTAAAAAAGAAACGTGTTCAGGTCAAACTCCATCTCGTTATAATAATGTGCTTTGAAGGGTATCCTACAAAAGCAAGCTACATCGACTCTGGGTTTTTCTACAGCTAGCCAGCTTCAGTTAGCTTCACATTCCAGCTCAGGCTTCATCCGTACTACGACGGGGAACATTGCTCGTCCGCTAACTCTAGCAGGCTTGTAACCAGGGCTCTAAATAATAAAATACAAAATAAAACAAAACCCAGTAGCACTGGTGCTCCCAACTTAAAAACGTTAGGAGCACCACATGAAATCTAGAAGCACCAGAATTATTATTTTTTAGATGCAGCCTATATTGGGCCGATATGAATTGTAGCTACTTTTGAAGTAATGATGTTGTGCTCCAGAAAGTAATATGTAACACTCTAAAGACAGTTATTATAACACAATTAAAATACTAAATACCCGTCACTGACATTACAACGTCATTGGTGGAGAATTAGGATTATACATTGTGTATAAAACTTTCCTATTGAGATTAATTATTTTGAAAATTGTACACTGTCTCTTTAAAAACGTCAGGTTCGTGATGAGGACATCAAGACATCAGTCACTCATTGATCTCCAGGAGAAGATATTCCTTTCTTTCTGTGTCTCCACATGTTTGATATACTGGTAATGTTACCAGGTTGTTAGCTAGCTAGCCAATGAGGTAACGTTACTAGGTTGTTAGCTAGCTAGCCAATGAGGTAACGTGACTGATATACTGGTAACGTTACCAGGTTGTTAGCTAGCTAGTGTAATAAATATCATTTATTATAACACAAGCATATTTGCTAATACATTGTTATAACTAACTTCTTTCCAAACAGGGTTTCTCACAAACTCATAGCAGATACGGAGACCCACACACACCCAGAGACAGATGGCTGACACAGGCCTTTTCATAAAGACTGATAAGAAAAGGGGTGCCTGGTACTGCATATCACAGAAACTGAGACACACACATACCCAAGGACAGAGGGCTGACGTAAACCTTTCATAAACACAGATAAGACAGGAACATCTACGCACACACAAAAACTCCTCTTCAGTCTGAACATTTTACAGAGACACACAGAAATGTCAAAATAGGAACATCTACGCACACACCTAATCTCCTGTTTTAGCTGAACATTTCTGAAGACAAAGAACTCTACTCAGAGCCAATGGGACAGTGATACTAGCCTGAAGGAGACCTCGCCCAACTCATCAGAACCAACCAGAGGACCAGAACTTCCAGACTCAACCTACTTTCTGTACTGTATAAAATGTATATGCACTTTGTTATCTGGGCTTCTTTCGGATAGTTCCATTTGAGCTTGATGAAAAGGGTCCGTGCACGCTATTTCAGATATCTTTACCTCTGAATAAATTGCTTTTAATTAAACCTTATCCACCCTGTCCAGAGTGTCTACTTCGTCTCAGTTCTCCAGTAAACTTGTTTTATCAACACTAGCCAATGAGGTAACGTTACCAGGTTGTTAGCTAGCTAGCCAATGAGGTAACGTTACCAGGTTGTTAGCTAGCTAGCCAATGAGGTAACGTGACTGATATACTGGTAATGTTACCAGGTTGTTAGCTAGCTAGCCAATGAGGTAACGTTACTAGGTTGTTAGCTAGCTAGCCAATGAGGTAACGTTACTAGGTTGTTAGCTAGCTAGCCAATGAGGTAACGTGACTGATATACTGGTAACGTTACCAGGTTGTTAGCTAGCTAGCCAATGAGGTAACGTTACCAGGTTGTTAGCTAGCTAGCCAATGAGGTAACGTGACTGATATACTGGTAATGTTACCAGGTTGTTAGCTAGCTAGCCAATGAGGTAACGTTACTAGGTTGTTAGCTAGCTAGCCAATGAGGTAACGTTACTAGGTTGTTAGCTAGCTAGCCAATGAGGTAACGTGACTGATATACTCATCAAATCAAATCAAATCAAATTTTATTAGTCACATACACATGGTTAGCAGATGTTAATGCGAGTGTAGCGAAATGCTTGTGCTTCTAGTTCCGACAATGCAGTAATAACCAACAAGTAATCTAACCTAACAATTCCACAACTACTACCTTATACACACAAGTGTAAAGGGATGAAGAATATGTACATAAAGATATATGAATGAGTGGTGGTACAGAACGGCATGGCAGATGCAGTAGATGGTATAGAGTACGGTATATACATATGAGATGAGTACTGTAGGGTATGTAAACATAAAGTGGCATAGTTTAAAGTGGCTAGTGGTCCATGTATTACATAAGATGGCAAGATGCAGTAGATGATATAGAGTACAGTATATACATATGAGATGGGTAATGTAGGGTATGTAAACATTATATTAAGTGGCATTGTTTAAAGTGGCTAGTGGTACATTTTTACATAATTTCCATCAATTCCCATTTTTAAAGTGGCTGGAGTTGAGTCAGTATGTTGGCAGCGGCCGCTAAATGTTAGTGGTGGCTGTTTAACAGTCTGATGGCCTTGAGATAGAAGCTGTTTTTCAGTCTCTCGGTCCCTGCTTTGATGCACCTGTACTGACCTCGCCTTCTGGATGATAGCGGGGTGAACAGGCAGTGGCTTGGGTGGTTGTTGTCCTTGATGATCTTTATGGCCTTCCTGTGACATCGGGTGGTGTAGGTGTGCTGGAGGGCAGGTAGTTTGCCCCCGGTGATGCGTTCTGCAGACCTCACTACCCTCTGGAGAGCCTTACGGTTGTGGGCGGAGCAGTTGCCGTACCAGGCGGTGATACAGCCCGACAGGATGCTCTCGATTGTGCATCTGTAGAAGTTTGTGAGTGCTTTTGGTGACAAGCCGAATTTCTTCAGCCTCCTGAGGTTGAAGAGGCGCTGCTGCGCCTTCTTCACAACGCTGTCTGTGTGGGTGGACCAGTTCAGTTTGTCCGTGATGTGTACACCGAGGAACTTAAAACTTTCCACCTTCTCCACTACTGACCCGTCGATGTGGATAGGGGGGTGCTCCCTCTGCTGTTTCCTGAAGTCCACAATCATCTCCTTTGTTTTGTTGACGTTGAGTGTGAGGTTATTTTCCTGACACCACACTCCGAGGGCCCTCACCTCCTCCCTGTAGGCTGTCTCGTCGTTGTTGGTAATCAAGCCTACCACTGTAGTGTCATCCGCAAACTTGATGATTGAGTTGGAGGCGTGCATGGCCACGCAGTCGTGGGTGAACAGGGAGTACAGGAGAGGGCTCAGAACGCACCCTTGTGGGGCCCCAGTGTTGAGGATCAGCGGGGTGGAGATGTTGTTACCTACCCTCACCACCTGGGGGCGGCCCGTCAGGAAGTCCAGGACCCAGTTGCACAGGGCGGGGTCGAGACCCAGGGTCTCGAGCTTGATGACGAGTTTGGAGGGTACTATGGTGTTAAATGCTGAGCTGTAATCGATGAACAGCATTCTCACATGGGTATTCCTCTTGTCCAGATGGGTTAGGGCAGTGTGCAGTGTGGTTGCGATTGCGTCGTCTGTGGACCTATTGGGTCGGTAAGCAAATTGGAGTGGGTCTAGGGTGTCAGGTAGGGTGGAGGTGATATGGTCCTTGACTAGTCTCTCAAAGCACTTCATGATGACGGAAGTGAGTGCTACGGGGCGGTAGTCGTTTAGCTCAGTTACCTTAGCTTTCTTGGGAACAGGAACAATGGTGGCCCTCTTGAAGCATGTGGGAACAGCAGACTGGGATAAGGATTGATTGAATATGTCCGTAAACACACCAGCCAGCTGGTCTGCGCATGCTCTGAGGACGCGGCTGGGAATGCCGTCTGGGCCTGCAGCCTTGCGAGGGTTAACACGTTTAAATGTTTTACTCACCTCGGCTGCAGTGAAGGAGAGCCCGCAGGTTTTGGTAGGGGGCCGTGTCAGTGGCACTGTATTGTCCTCAAAGCGGGCAAAAAAGTTGTTTAGCCTGTCTGGGAGCAAGACATCCTGGTCCGCGACGGGGCTGGTTTTCTTTTTGTAATCCGTGATTGACTGTAGACCCTGCCACATACCTCTTGTGTCTGAGCTGTTGAATTGCGACTCGATTTTGTCTCTGTACTGGGACTTAGCCTGTTTGATTGCCTTGCGGAGAGAATAGCTACACTGTTTGTATTCGGTCATGCTTCCGGTCACCTTGCCCTGGTTAAAAGCAGTGGTTCGCGCTTTCAGTTTCACGCGAATGCTGCCGTCAATCCACGGTTTCTGGTTTGGGAATGTTTTAATCGTTGCTGTGGGTACGACATCGTCAATGCACTTCCTAATGAACTCGCTCACCGAATCAGCATATTCGTCAATATTGTTGTTGGACGCAATGCGGAACATATTCCAATCCGCGTGATCGAAGCAGTCTTGAAGCGTGGATTCAGATTGGTCGGACCAGCGTTGAAAAGACCTGAGCGCGGGAGCTTGTTGTTTTAGTTTCTGTTTGTAGGCTGGAATCATCAAAATGGAGTCGTGGTCAGCTTTTCCGAAAGGGGGGCGGGGGAGGGCCTTATATGCGTCGCGGAAATTAGTATAACAATGACGTTACCAGGTTGTTAGCTAGCTAGCCAATGAGGTAACGTTACCAGGTTGTTAGCTAGCTAGCCAATGAGGTAACGTGACTGATATACTACGTTACAATCGTTGACTGATCTGCGATTTGCATCAGAAACAACTAGTGATTATGATGTGTAGATCAGTCGGCTCGGTCGGCCATGCTCTCAGACACCGCGGGTATTTACAGCTGTTCTGACAACCTACCTCCAGCTCCTGTTCGGGTTGGATGTTCTGACAACCTACCTTCAGCTCCTGTTTGGGTTGGATGGTCTGACAACCTACCTTCAGCTCCTGTTTGGGTTGGATGTTCTGACAACCTACCTTCAGCTCCTGTTTGGGTTGGATGTTCTGACAACCTACCTTCAGCTCCTGTTTGGGTTGGATGTTCTGACAACCTACCTTCAGCTCCTGTTTGGGATGGATGTTCTGACAACCTACCTTCAGCTCCTGTTTGGGTTGGATGTTCTGACAACCTACCTTCAGCTCCTGTTTGGGTTGGATGTTCTGACAACCTACCTTCAGCTCCTGTTTGGGTTGGATGTTCTGACAACCTACCTTCAGCTCCTGTTTGGGTTGGATGTTCTGACAACCTACCTTCAGCTCCTGTTTGGGTTGGATGTTCTGACAACCTACCTTCAGCTCCTGTTTGGGTTGGATGTTCTGACAACCTACCTTCAGCTCCTGTTTGGGTTGGATGTTCTTGATGGTTGTGTAGAAGATTTCAGAGCCGTACTGATAGGCAACCAGGTTCTGTTCCAGGTGGTTCTGGGCGGGCCGAACGAACATCAGCCAATTACAGATGTCCTCGTCAGATAGGTCGACCCACATGTCGTCCGACTTCTCCATGTCCTTGTCTGCATCCAGCATGCACAGCTACGGAGAGAAGAGAGGGATGAGTTAGAGACCATGAACAGCTACAGAGAGAGACAGAGACAGAGACAGAGACAGAGACAGAGAAAGAGACAGAGAGAGAGAGAGAGACAGAGAGACAGAGAGACAGAGAGACAGAGAGACAGAGAGACAGAGAGACAGAGAGACAGAGAGACAGAGAGACAGAGAGACAGAGAGACAGAGAGACAGAGAGACAGAGACAGAGACAGAGACAGAGACAGAGAGAGAGAGAGAGAGAGAGAGACAGAGAGAGAGACACAGAGAGAGACACAGAGAGAGACACAGAGAACAGAGCAAACTAGAATGCTATTTGGCCCTAAACAGAGAGTACACAGTGGCAGAATACCTGACCACTGTGACTGACCCAAACTTAAGGAAAGCTTTGACTATGTACAGACTCAGTGAGCATAGCCTTGCTATTGAGAAAGGCCGCCGTAGGCAGACATGGCTCTCAAGAGAAGACAGGCTATGTGCACACTGCCCACAAAATGAGGTGGAAACTGAGCTGCACTTCCTAACCTCCTGCCCAATGTATGACCATATTAGAGACACATATTTCCCTCAGATTACACAGATCCACAAAGAATTCGAAAACAAATCCAATTTTGATAAACTCCCATATCTACTGGGTGAAATTCCACAGTGTGCCATCACAGCAGCAAGATGTGTGACCTGCTGCCACAAGAAAAGGGCAACCAGTGAAGAACAAACACCATTGTAAATACAACCCATATTTATGTTTATTTATTTTAACTTGTGTGCTTTAACCATTTGTACATTGTTACAACACTGCATATATATAATATGACATTTGTAATGTCTTTATTGTTT
The DNA here is from genome assembly GCF_045679555.1 of Salvelinus alpinus. NCBI lineage: Eukaryota > Metazoa > Chordata > Actinopteri > Salmoniformes > Salmonidae > Salvelinus > Salvelinus alpinus. The sequence continues at coordinate 51,022,469 of NC_092107.1, read as the reverse complement.
TGAAACTTCTGTATGTGTAATGTTTACTGTTAATTTTTATTGTTTATTTCACTTTTGTATATTATCTACCTCACTTGCTTTGGCAATGTTAACACATGTTTCACATGCCAATAAAGCCCCTTGAATTGAATTGAATTGAGAGAGACAGAGAGACAGAGAGATAGAGAGAGAGACAGAGATAGAGACCATGCACAGCTACAGAGAGACACAGAGAGAGAGAGACCTCAACATGACAGCAGAAAATATGCCCAGGCCGTGAGCAGAGCAACAGGACCAACCCCCAGCCTCATCCTGCAACCAACACCTACCTGGAGGTGACAGCATTCCCTCCCCCATATGCCCACCTAGACACAACTACGACAACATAACCAACAAAAACGGGTCACAACTCCTGCAGCTCTGTTGCACGGTGGGTCTGTACATAGTCAATGGTAGGCTTCGAAGGGACTCCTACGGTAGGTACACCTATAGCTCATCTCTTGGCAGTAGTACTGTAGACTACTTTATCACTGACCTCAACCCAGAGTCTCTCAGAGGGTTCACAGTCAGCCCACTGTCACCCCTATCGGATCACAGCAAAATTACAGTCTACCTGAACAGAGCAATATTCAATCATGAGGCATCAAAGCCAAAGGAACTGAGTAATATTAAGAAATGCTATAGATGGAAGGAATGCAGTTTGGAAACCTACCAAAAAACATTTAGTCGACAACAAATTCAATCCCTATTAGACAACTTCCTGGACTAAACATTTCACTGTAATAGTGAAGGTGTAAACCTTAACCTAAACAGTATATTTGACCTCTCAGCGTCTTTATCAAATGTAAAAATGTCCAGCAGACAACTGAAGAAAATTAACAACAACGACAAATGGTTTGATGAAGAATGCAAAAACCTAAGAAAGAAATTGAGAAACATATCTAACCAAAAACATAGAGACCCAGAAAACCTGAGTCTACTTCTTCACTATGGTGAATCACTAAAACAATACAGAAATACACTACGGAAAAAGAAGGAACAGCACGTCAGAAATCAGCTCCATGTAATTGAAGAATCCATAGACTCTAACCAATTCTGGGAAAATTGGAAAACACTAAACAAACAACAACACGAAGAGTTATCTATCCAAAATGGAGATGCATGGATAAACCACTTCTCCAATCTTTTTGGCTCCATAACAAAGAACAAATGGCAAAAACATATACATGATAAAATACACATTTTATAATCAACTATTAAATACTACCAGAACCCACTGGATTCTCCAACTACATTGAATGAACTACAGGACAAAAGACAAAACCTCCAACCCAAAAATGCCTGTGGTGTTGATGGTATCCTTAATGAAATTATAAAATATAGAGACCACAAATTCCAATTGGCTATATTAAAACTCTTAAACATCATCCTCAGCTCTGGCATCTTCCACCATATTTGGAACCAAGGACTGACAAGAATCCACAAAAGTGGAGACAAATCTGACCCCAATAACTACCGTGGGATATACAGCAACCTTGGGAAAATCCCTGCATTATCCTATGCTTTATCTTGGCCAGGTCGCAGTTGCAAATGAGAACTTGTTCTCAACTAGCCTACCTGGTTAAATAAAGGTGAAATAAAATAAATAAAAAATTAACAGCAGACTCGTACATTTCCTCAGTGAAAACAATGTACTGAGCAAATGTCAAATTGGCACAACAGACCTCAGAATACACAGATACACAGATACAAAGAATTCGAAAACAAACCCAATTTTGATAAACTCCCATATCTACTGGGTGAAATACCACAGTGTGACATCACAGCAGCAAGATGTGTGACCTGTTGTCACAAGAAAAGGGCAACCAGTGAAGAACAAACTTTTACATGGATTTTATAATGTCATATGTTTTTCCCCCAACTCCACTTTCCATCAATTTGTAACCTCATGCCAAATTGAGTCAAATGCTTTTTTGAAATCAACAAAGCATGAGAAGACTTTGCTTTGGTTTGTTTGTTTGTCAATAAAGGTGTGCAGGGTGAATACGTGGTCTGTCAGATGGTAATTTGGTAAAAAGCCAATTTGACATTTGCTCAGTACATTGTTTTCACTGAGGAAATGTATGAGTCTGCTGTTAATGATAATGCAGAGGATTTTCCCAAGGTTGCTGTTGACGCATATCCCACAGTAGTTATTGGGGTCAAATTTGTCTCCACTTTTGTGGATTGGGGTGATCAGTTCTTGGTTCCAAATTTTGAGGGAGATGCCAGAGCTGAGGATGATGTTAAAGAGTTTTAGTATAGCCAATTGGAATTTGTGGTCTGTATATTTTATAATTTCATTGAGGATACCATCAACACCACAGGCCTTTTTGGGTTGGAGGGTTTGTATTTTGTCACTCTCCCTCATGCTGGCCTGCCCCCTCTCTCTCCCTCATGCTGGCATGCCCCCTCTCTCTCCCTCATGCTGGCCTGCCCCTCTCTCTCCCTCATGCTGGCCCCCCCCTCTCTCTCCCTCATGCTGGCCTGCCCCCTCTCTCTCCCTCATGCTGGCATGCCCCCTCTCTCTCCCTCATGCTGGCATGCCCCCTCTCTCTCCCTCATGCTGGCATGCCCCCTCTCTCTCCCTCATGCTGGCCTGCCCCCTCTCTCTCCCTCATGCTGCCCCCCCCTCTCTCTCCCTCATGCTGGCCTGCCCCCTCTCTCTCCCTCATGCTGGCATGCCCCCTCTCTCTCCCTCATGCTGGCATGCCCCCTCTCTCTCCCTCATGCTGGCATGCCCCCTCTCTCTCCCTCATGCTGGCCTGCCCCCTCTCTCTCCCTCATGCTGGCCGCCCCCTCTCTCTCCCTCATGCTGGCCTGCCCCCTCTCTCTCCCTCATGCTGGCCTGCCCCCTCTCTCTCCCTCATGCTGCCCCCCCCCTCTCTCTCCCTCATGCTGGCCTGCCCCCTCTCTCTCCCTCATGCTGGCCCCCCCCTCTCTCTCCCTCATGCCCCCCCCCCCCTCTCTCTCTCATGCTGGCATGCCCCCCCCCCTCTCTCTCTCTCCCTCATGCTGGCCCCCCCCTCTCTCTCCCTCATGCTGGCCTGCCCCCTCTCTCTCCCTCATGCTGGCCTGCCCCCTCTCTCTCCCTCATGCTGGCATGCCCCCTCTCTCTCCCTCATGCTGGCCTGCCCCCTCTCTCTCCCTCATGCTGGCCTGCCCCCTCTCTCTCCCTCATGCTGGCATGCCCCCTCTCTCTCCCTCATGCTGGCCTGCCCCCTCTCTCTCCCTCATGCTGGCCCCCCCCTCTCTCTCCCTCATGCTGGCCTGCCCCCTCTCTCTCCCTCATGCTGGCCTGCCCCCTCTCTCTCCCTCATGCTGGCCTGCCCCCTCTCTCTCCCTCATGCTGGCATGCCCCCTCTCTCTCCCTCATGCTGGCCTGCCCCCTCTCTCTCCCTCATGCTGGCCTGCCCCCTCTCTCTCCCTCATGCTGGCATGCCCCCTCTCTCTCCCTCATGCTGGCCTGCCCCCTCTCTCTCCCTCATGCTGGCCCCCCCCTCTCTCTCCCTCATGCTGGCCTGCCCCCTCTCTCTCCCTCATGCCCCCCCCCCCTCTCTCTCTCATGCTGGCATGCCCCCCCCCCTCTCTCTCTCTCATGCTGTCTCTCTCTCCCTTACTCACTCTGCCTCTTCACTAATGATGCCAGTGTGTGTTCAGTCTTCAGGCTGTTGTGTGTAGAATAGCCTAGCGTATTGATGGCACCGATGTCGTCGGGCCAGTAGCCTAGCGTATTGATGGCACCGATGTCGTCGGGCCAGTAGCCTAGCGTATTGATGGCACCGATGTCGTCGGGCCAGTAGCCTAGCGTATTGATGGCACCGATGTCGTCGGGCCAGTAGCCTAGCGTATTGATGGCACCGATGTCGTCGGGCCAGTAGCCTAGCGTATTGATGGCACCGATGTCGTCGGGCCAGTAGCCTAGCGTATTGATGGCACCGATGTCGTCGGGCCAGTAGCCTAGCGTATTGATGGCACCGATGTCGTCGGGCCAGTAGCCTAGCGTATTGATGGCACCGATGTCGTCGGGCCAGTAGCCTAGCGTATTGATGGCACCGATGTCGTCGGGCCAGTAGCCTAGCGTATTGATGGCACCGATGTCGTCGGGCCAGTAGCCTAGCGTATTGATGGCACCGATGTCGTCGGGCCAGTAGCCTAGCGTATTGATGGCACCGATGTCGTCGGGCCAGTAGCCTAGCGTATTGATGGCACCGATGTCGTCGTGCACGGGGTAGCCTAGCGTATTGATGGCACCGATGTCGTCGGGCCAGTAGCCTAGCGTATTGATGGCACCGATGTCGTCGGGCCAGTAGCCTAGCG
>NC_092107.1:50936137-51018031 GCF_045679555.1 Salvelinus alpinus | reverse complement strand
TAATGATGCCAGTGTGTGTTCAGTCTTCAGGCTGTTGTGTGTAGAATAGCCTAGCGTATTGATGGCACCGATGTCGTCAGGCCAGTAGCCTACTCAGGCACGGGGTAGCCTAGCGTATTGATGGCACCGATGTCGTCGGGCCAGTAGCCTAGCGTATTGATGGCACCGATGTCGTCGGGCCAGTAGCCTAGCGTATTGATGGCACCGATGTCGTCGGGCCAGTAGCCTAGCGTATTGATGGCACCGATGTCGTCGGGCCAGTAGCCTAGCGTATTGATGGCACCGATGTCGTCGGGCCAGTAGCCTAGCGTATTGATGGCACCGATGTCGTCGGGCCAGTAGCCTAGCGTATTGATGGCACCGATGTCGTCGGGCCAGTAGCCTAGCGTATTGATGGCACCGATGTCGTCGGGCCAGTAGCCTAGCGTATTGATGGCACCGATGTCGTCGGGCCAGTAGCCTAGCGTATTGATGGCACCGATGTCGTCGGGCCAGTAGCCTAGCGTATTGATGGCACCGATGTCGTCGGGCCAGTAGCCTAGCGTATTGATGGCACCGATGTCGTCGGGCCAGTAGCCTAGCGTATTGATGGCACCGATGTCGTCGGGCCAGTAGCCTAGCGTATTGATGGCACCGATGTCGTCGTGCACGGGGTAGCCTAGCGTATTGATGGCACCGATGTCGTCGGGCCAGTAGCCTAGCGTATTGATGGCACCGATGTCGTCGGGCCAGTAGCCTAGCGTATTGATGGCACCGATGTCGTCGGGCACGGGGTAGCCTAGCGTATTGATGGCACCGATGTCGTCAGGCCAGTAGCCTACTCAGGCACGGGGTAGCCTAGCGTATTCATGGCACCGATGTCGTCGGGCCAGTAGCCTAGCGTATTGATGGCACCGATGTCGTCGGGCCAGTAGCCTAGCGTATTGATGGCACCGATGTCGTCGGGCCAGTAGCCTAGCGTATTGATGGCACCGATGTCGTCGGGCCAGTAGCCTAGCGTATTGATGGCACCGATGTCGTCGGGCCAGTAGCCTAGCGTATTGATGGCACCGATGTCGTCGGGCCAGTAGCCTAGCGTATTGATGGCACCGATGTCGTCGGGCCAGTAGCCTAGCGTATTGATGGCACCGATGTCGTCGGGCCAGTAGCCTAGCGTATTGATGGCACCGATGTCGTCGGGCCAGTAGCCTAGCGTATTGATGGCACCGATGTCGTCGGGCCAGTAGCCTAGCGTATTGATGGCACCGATGTCGTCGGGCCAGTAGCCTAGCGTATTGATGGCACCGATGTCGTCGGGCCAGTAGCCTAGCGTATTGATGGCACCGATGTCGTCGGGCCAGTAGCCTAGCGTATTGATGGCACCGATGTCGTCGGGCCAGTAGCCTAGCGTATTGATGGCACCGATGTCGTCGGGCCAGTAGCCTAGCGTATTGATGGCACCGATGTCGTCGGGCCAGTAGCCTAGCGTATTGATGGCACCGATGTCGTCGGGCCAGTAGCCTAGCGTATTGATGGCACCGATGTCGTCGGGCCAGTAGCCTAGCGTATTGATGGCACCGATGTCGTCGGGCCAGTAGCCTAGCGTATTGATGGCACCGATGTCGTCGGGCCAGTAGCCTAGCGTATTGATGGCACCGATGTCGTCGGGCCAGTAGCCTAGCGTATTGATGGCACCGATGTCGTCGGGCCAGTAGCCTAGCGTATTGATGGCACCGATGTCGTCGGGCCAGTAGCCTAGCGTATTGATGGCACCGATGTCGTCGGGCCAGTAGCCTAGCGTATTGATGGCACCGATGTCGTCGGGCCAGTAGCCTAGCGTATTGATGGCACCGATGTCGTCGGGCCAGTAGCCTAGCGTATTGATGGCACCGATGTCGTCGGGCCAGTAGCCTAGCGTATTGATGGCACCGATGTCGTCGTGCACGGGGTAGCCTAGCGTATTGATGGCACCGATGTCGTCGGGCCAGTAGCCTAGCGTATTGATGGCACCGATGTCGTCGGGCCAGTAGCCTAGCGTATTGATGGCACCGATGTCGTCGGGCCAGTAGCCTAGCGTATTGATGGCACCGATGTCGTCGGGCCAGTAGCCTAGCGTATTGATGGCACCGATGTCGTCGGGCCAGTAGCCTAGCGTATTGATGGCACCGATGTCGTCGGGCCAGTAGCCTAGCGTATTGATGGCACCGATGTCGTCGGGCCAGTAGCCTAGCGTATTGATGGCACCGATGTCGTCGGGCCAGTAGCCTAGCGTATTGATGGCACCGATGTCGTCGGGCCAGTAGCCTAGCGTATTGATGGCACCGATGTCGTCGGGCCAGTAGCCTAGCGTATTGATGGCACCGATGTCGTCGGGGCAGTAGCCTAGCGTATTGATGGCACCGATGTCGTCGTGCACGGGGTAGCCTAGCGTATTGATGGCACCGATGTCGTCGGGCCAGTAGCCTAGCGTATTGATGGCACCGATGTCGTCGGGCCAGTAGCCTAGCGTATTGATGGCACCGATGTCGTCGGGCCAGTAGCCTAGCGTATTGATGGCACCGATGTCGTCGGGCCAGTAGCCTAGCGTATTGATGGCACCGATGTCGTCGGGCCAGTAGCCTAGCGTATTGATGGCACCGATGTCGTCGGGCCAGTAGCCTAGCGTATTGATGGCACCGATGTCGTCGGGCCAGTAGCCTAGCGTATTGATGGCACCGATGTCGTCGGGCCAGTAGCCTAGCGTATTGATGGCACCGATGTCGTCGGGCCAGTAGCCTAGCGTATTGATGGCACCGATGTCGTCGGGCCAGTAGCCTAGCGTATTGATGGCACCGATGTCGTCGGGGCAGTAGCCTAGCGTATTGATGGCACCGATGTCGTCGGGCACGGGGTAGCCTAGCGTATTGATGGCACCGATGTCGTCGGGCCAGTAGCCTAGCGTATTGATGGCACCGATGTCGTCGGGCCAGTAGCCTAGCGTATTGATGGCACCGATGTCGTCGTGCACGGGGTAGCCTAGCGTATTGATGGCACCGATGTCGTCGGGCCAGTAGCCTAGCGTATTGATGGCACCGATGTCGTCGGGCCAGTAGCCTAGCGTATTGATGGCACCGATGTCGTCGTGCACGGGGTAGCCTAGCGTATTGATGGCACCGATGTCGTCGGGCCAGTAGCCTAGCGTATTGATGGCACCGATGTCGTCGGGCCAGTAGCCTAGCGTATTGATGGCACCGATGTCGTCGGGCACGGGGTAGCCTAGCGTATTGATGGCACCGATGTCGTCAGGCCAGTAGCCTACTCAGGCACGGGGTAGCCTAGCGTATTCATGGCACCGATGTCGTCGGGCCAGTCTTGCAAGCACGGGGTAGCCTACTCAAGCACGGGGTAGCCTACTCAATCACGGGGTAGCCTACTCAAGCACGGGGTAGCCTACTCAAGCACGGGGTAGCCTACTCAGTGGACCACCGGTAACATGTATCCATTATGCTTTACAAACGTAATGGAATGTGGGCCTTGAAAGCACCTCGGCTATGGCATGTCTGTCTGTTAGGGTAGGCTACACTACGATTCGTACACTACGATCGGGGTTCAAGTCCGGGCTCTGGCAGGGCCACTCAAGGACATTCAGAGACTTGTCCCGAAGCCACTCCTGCGTTGTCTTGTCTGTGTGCTTAGGGTCGTTGTCCTGTTGGAAGGTGAACCTTCACCCATAGTCTGAGGTCCTGACTATGTGTTGTTCACAGAGTCGGGAACAACACAGAGTCGGGAACAACAGAGAGTCGGGAACAACAGAGAGTCGGGGAACAACACAGAGTCGGGAACAACAGAGAGTCGGGGAACAACACAGAGTCGGGGAACAACACAGAGATGGGAACAACACAGAGATGGGAACAACACAGAGATGGGAACAACACAGAGATGGGAACAACACAGATTCGGGAACAACACAGAGTCGGGAACAACTAGATCTGATCAATTCCCACAAGGGGACCATTTGATCAGATATTAAAGTCTACAACTGCTCCTCGTTGACACTATAGATTCTTGTAGAAAACAGAGAGGTCAACTTACCTTGAGGTGGATGTAGTGGTCGTGAAGTTGTCCCTGTCTGACCAGGGGTCCCTCCACGGGGCCAAACTGGGTCCTCTTGGGGATTCGTCTCTTGGAGAAGACTCCCCCTAGGAAGCGGTCTATGTAGAGAACGAGAGGGAGGCTGGCCCGTGCCCGGGAGACCACTGGACGGTTGGGGATAGGGTGGAGGGCACCGTGCTTCACACACACGGATGGGTTCGAAATGTTACATTCCTCGCACCCTGAGAGGAGGGAGAGAGAGAAGGAGGGAGGGAGAGAAGGAGAGAGGGAAGGAGAGAGGGAGAGAGAGGAAGGAGGGAGAGAGAGAAGGAAGGAGGGAGAGAGGGAGAGAGGAGGAGGGATAGAGAAGGAGGGAGAGAGAGAAGGGAGGGAGGGAGGGAGAGAGAGAAGGAGGGAGGGAGAGAAGGGAGGGAGGGAGGGAGAGAGAGAAGGAGGGAGGGAGAGAAGGAGGGAGGGAGAGGAGGGAGAGAGGGAAGGAGAGACAGGAAGAAAGTATGTCAGTGAGGGTCCCAGAATCACAGATGGTTATACCAGGACAGATGGTTATACCAGGACAGATGGTTATACCAGGACAGATGGTTATACCAGGACAGATGGTTATACCAAGACAGATGGTTATACCAGGACAGATGGTTATACCAAGACAGATGGTTATACCAGGACAGATGGTTATACCAGGACAGATGGTTATACCAGGACAGATGGTTATACCAGGACAGATGGTTATACCAGGACAGATGGTTATACCAGGACAGATGGTTATACCAGGACAGATGGTTATACCAGGACAGATGGTTATACCAGGACAGATGGTTATACCAAGACAGATGGTTATACCAGGACAGATGGTTATACCAGGACAGATGGTTATACCAGGACAGATGGTTATACCAGGACAGATGGTTATACCAGGACAGATGGTTATACCAGGACAGATGGTTATACCAAGACAGATGGTTATACCAAGACAGATGGTTATACCAGGACAGATGGTTATACCAAGACAGATGGTTATACCAGGACAGATGGTTATACCAAGACAGATGGTTATACCAGGACAGATGGTTATACCAGGACAGATGGTTATACCAAGACAGATGGTTATACCAGGACAGATGGTTATACCAGGACAGATGGTTATACCAGGACAGATGGTTATACCAGGACAGATGGTTATACCAAGACAGATGGTTATACCAAGACAGATGGTTATACCAAGACAGATGGTTATACCAAGACAGATGGTTATACCAGGACAGATGGTTATACCAGGACAGATGGTTATACCAGGACAGATGGTTATACCAAGACAGATGGTTATACCAAGACAGATGGTTATACCAAGACAGATGGTTATACCAAGACAGATGGTTATACCAGGACAGATGGTTATACCAAGACAGATGGTTATACCAAGACAGATGGTTATACCAGGACAGATGGTTATACCAGGACAGATGGTTATACCAGGACAGATGGTTATACCAAGACAGATGGTTATACCAAGACAGATGGTTATACCAAGACAGATGGTTATACCAGGACAGATGGTTATACCAGGACAGATGGTTATACCAGGACAGATGGTTATACCAAGACAGATGGTTATACCAAGACAGATGGTTATACCAAGACAGATGGTTATACCAAGACAGATGGTTATACCAAGACAGATGGTTATACCAAGACAGATGGTTATACCAAGACAGATGGTTATACCAGGACAGATGGTTATACCGAGACAGATGGTTATACCGAGACAGATGGTTATACCAAGACAGATGGTTATACCAGGACAGATGGTTATACCAAGACAGATGGTTATACCAGGACAGATGGTTATACCAGGACAGATGGTTATACCAGGACAGATGGTTATACCGAGGACAGATGGTTATACCGAGGACAGATGGTTATACCAAGACAGATGGTTATACCAAGACAGATGGTTATACCAAGACAGATGGTTATACCAGGACAGATGGTTATACCAGGACAGATGGTTATACCAGGACAGATGGTTATACCAAGACAGATGGTTATACCAAGACAGATGGTTATACCAAGACAGATGGTTATACCAAGACAGATGGTTATACCAGGACAGATGGTTATACCAGGACAGATGGTTATACCAGGACAGATGGTTATACCAAGACAGATGGTTATACCAAGACAGATGCTTATACCAAGACAGATGGTTATACCAAGACAGATGGTTATACCAGGACAAATGGTTATACCAAGCAGATGGTTATACCAGGACAGATGGTTATACCAGGACAGATGGTTATACCAGGACAGATGGTTATACCAGGACAGATGGTTATACCAGAACAGATGGTTATACCAGAACAGATGGTTATACCAGGACAGATGGTTATACCAAGACAGTGAAAGAGGCAAAAAAAGAGATAAAGAATATAATATATATATATAATATAATAATGATAAAGACGCCCAGAAAGCTATCACCTGGGAGGTAAAACTTCTGTCCCTAGTAGATGCCCAGAAGGGCCCGTCACCAGGGATGTAAAACTCCTGTCCCTAGTAGACGCCCAGAAGGCCCAGTCATCGGGGAGGTAAAACTCCTGTCCCTAGTAGACGCCCAGAAGGGCCCAGTCTCCGGGGAGGTAGAACTCCTGTCCCTAGTAGACACCCAGAAGGCCCCGTCACCGGGGAGGTAAAACTCCTGTCCCTAGTAGACACCCAGAAGGCCCCGTCACCGGGGAGGTAAAACTCCTGTCCCTATTAGACGCCCAGACACTCACAGAGGTTGTGTGGTGTGAAGGCCTGTGGGGCGCTAGGCTCCCAGTCATCTAGGTCCGAGTCATCTTCGTCCTCATCCTCTTCATCAGAGTCCTCCGTGGATGAGGCCCCCAGGGGGCTGGAGGAGGGGTCAACCATCCCAGCCATGGAGGGGAGGGAACTGGACACAGACAGCTGACCCTGGGGTAGAAAGAATGAAAAGGTATGGTTATAGGTGTGGACCAGACCTCTCCAACCCTGTTCCTGGAGAGATGCCCTCCTGGAGGTTTTAACTCCAACCCTGTTCCTGGAGAGAGACCCTCCTGTAGGTTTTAACTCCAACCCTGTTCCTGGAGAGCTACACTCTCCATGCCCAATGGAGAATCTACATTGAAAGTGCCAGCGGGGTATCTTATGAAGCAAGCTACATCGACTCTGTGTTTTTCTACAGCTAGCCAGCTTCAGTTAGCTTCACATTCCAGCTCAGGCTTCATCCGTACTACGACGGCGGATATTGGTCGTCCGCCTGCCGCTGACTTTTCAGCAGGCTTGTAACTGCGCGTGCCTGTCGCGCGTGAATAGTTGAACACCGAACTCTTCACTGAGACAATGTTGAAAACATCAATCCCTGGGCGCGTCAGAATCCCCCGTGAAAGAACAAAACACATTATCTTGCATATTCATCAGGCTACGGTGTGAAAGAGGCTTTCAGAAGCGCTGTCTTTATTTTATTACTTATCGTTAAAATGTCCTCTTTGTTGTACTTACCAATGTATCTTTCCCTCCTACTCCTCTCTATATCATTAGGTCATATAAAAGTGTTTGGATGCATGAAGTTCAGAATGCATTCTGTCATTACTAAATGTTTACTAAATGTTTACTAAATGTTGACTAAAGGTTTACTAAATGTTGACTAAAGGTTTACTAAATGTTGACTAAAGGTTTACTAAATGTTGACTAAAGGTTTACTAAATGTGTCATGTGATATTTTTACATTACTTTTTTTTTTTTTTTACACAAAAAAAGATTTGATTAATTAAATACTTAGAATCCAAAATTTTCCTCAAATTAAGGGGATGATGAAAATCTTTGCAAGAGGGAGGGAATCTGATCTCATTCCCGGCTCAAGTAATTTCATTCAGGGTAAGTGGAGTTAGACCTGAGGATTTAACCTGTCCTGGAGTTAGTTCTGAAGGATTAGTTGCCATAGAAATGTACCTGGCTAAAAGGTGAGTCACTTTCGTATGAACTGGTTATCCCGAATTGAACTCAAGAGTTGACCAAAGTTACCTCGCTTACTCCTCAAACCTGCTTCGTAGGTTCCCCTCTGGAATAGACTTAAAAAAGGAGCAATCTGTGATTGTGATTGCTACATCTATCTTTTTTAAATTACTTTTAATAATCTACACATTGATGCTTGAAGAATATAACTTATAAATTTAGTTCAACTGTCTACCCATCAGAACCCAAATTATAAACCGTTTTACTCCAGTGTTTGTAAACAATGTAAGTGTCAGACACTGTAAAGTCTTTAAACATGGTTAAAACTATCATTTGTATATCATGGATGGTTAGTCCTTGCATCCATAACTCTTGTCTATGAATTTGAGAGGGGTTACATTTGTCCAGCCCCATCCCTCAGCGGTTTACTAAAAACACTGACGGGGTGACGGCTCTGTTGTCGTCTGAACTGCAGATGATCCTTTCTGTTCTGATGTCCCAGTCCGACTCCTAGTGCGGAGTGATTAACCAAAATGTCTGTTATTTTTTAGCTTTTAGAAGTGCTGTCTTTATTTTATTACTTATCGTTAATGTCGTCTTTGGTTGTACTTATCAATGCACAAACACCTTTTTCACCCACTCCAATCTATATTTTTAATCCATCATTCATCTTTGCCTCGATCCTGACTAGTCTCTCCCAGTCCCTGAAGAACATCCCCACAGCACGATGCTGCCACCACCATGCTTCACCGTAGGGATGGTGCCAGGTTTCCTCCAGACGTGGAGCTTGGCATTCAGGCCAAAGAGTTCAATCTTGGTTTCATCAGACCAGAGAATCTTGTTTCTTATGGTCTGAGAGTCTTTAGGTGCCTTTTGGCAAACTCCAAGCAGGCTGTCATGTGCCTTTTACTGAGGAGTGGCTTCCGTCTGACCACTCTACCATAAAGGCCTGATTGGTGGCGTGCTGCAGAGATGGTTGTCCTTCTGGAAGGTTCTTCCATCTCCACAGAGGAACTCTGGAGCTCTGTCAGAGTGACCATCGTGTTCTGGGTCACCTCCCTGACCAAGGTCCTTCTCCCCTGATTGCTCAGTTTGGCCGGGCGGCCAGCTCTAGGAAGTGTCTTAGTGGTTCCAAACTTCTTCCATTTCAGAATGATGGAGGCCACTGTGTTCTTGGAGACCTTCAATGCTGCAGAAATGTTTTGGTACCCTTCCCCAGATCTGTGCTTCGACACAATCCTGTCTCTGAACTCTACAGACAATTCCTTCGACCTCATGGCTTGGTTTTATTTCTGACATGCACTGTCAACTGTGGGACCTTATATAGACAGGTGTGTGTCTTTCCAAATCATGTCCAATCAATTGAATTTACAACAGGTGGACTCCAATCAAGTTGTAGAAACATCTCAAGGATGATCAATGGAAACAGGATGCACCTGAGCTCAATTTCGAGTCTCATAGCAAAAGGTCTGAATACTTATGTAAATAATGTATTTCCGTTTTTTATTTTTAATACATTTTCTAAACTTTCGAAAAACCTTTTTTGCTTTGTCATTGTGGGGTATTGTGTGTAGATTGATTTAAATCGTTTTTTTCCCCTTATCAATTTTAGAATAAGGCTGTGACATTCAAAATGTGGAAAAAGTCTAGGGGTCTGAATACTTTCCAAATGCACTTTATATGGTATACCACCAAACGCCTGTGCGGTCTGTGTGGGGCAGACAGAGAGAAGAGACAGAAGAATACAGGGATACAGAGCAGTTGCTTCACTAGGGATCTCTACCTGAAAATACATGATCTAAGTGATTGATAGTTGGTATTCAGCAGTCTTAAAGCCTTATTTACTTTGAACAAATAGTAAAATAGTGATTTTGTCAGACAGAATAGACAGCAGCTCTATAGAGATGAGATGACTTGGAATAAAATAATATAGTTATCAAATAAAACTAATGTATATATATATATATATATAACTATATAACTAATGTATATATATATATATATAACTAATGTAATATATTATATATATATATATATATAACTAATGTAATATATTATATATATATATATATATAACTAATGTAATATATTATATATATATATATAAAACTAATGTAATATATATATATATATAACTAATGTAATATATTATATATATAACTAATGTAATTTAACCCACATAATGTAATTCATATATTTATTTATTTATTTATTATCAAAACCAAAATAGGTGATTCTTTTTTACGAATCGAACTGAAACCAAAAAAAAATTAAAAAATACTAATCGCTCAGCACTACAGACTCCTCACCTGTGTAACCGGCTCCAGCAGGGCCTGAGGAGCCTCGGCCACGTTACTGAGGACATGAAGGTTGGCGGCGTTCATGTTCTGACCACTGGGCAACAACACTGTCAGCTAGCGGGCGACACACAGAATAACACACAAAACATTTCTACTTAATAAAGACCAAGAGTTCTGCTTCACTTGATATAGAACGTACCAGAGTTATGTACGATACAATATGATAAAACTTGTATTGGCCATTTTGCATTCAAGTTTATTCTTGTATTCTAATATAAATCCATGGGGAAATAAGTGTCAATAAAATGTACCTGTTGCGTCGTTCCATCCTGCTGAATGTAGGCCACCTGCGGCTGGTCCGAAAACACACTCTGGAAACCACAGATCGATGAAACTAAACATTTCTTCTAAAAGTATGTGGGAGAATAAAGTAGACATGGTAATGTCCTGTAAAAAAAAAAAATGTTTTTTTAAAAGGCCTTGTTTCTCTCACCCCTGATCCGTCGGCCGGGTGGATGTACACTAGGGTGTGTTCTGCCGACTCCACGGAGGTGTAGGAGTTACCGTCTGCTGTGTAGACCACCTGCTGCTGTCCTCTGTCCTGCTGGTCTCCACTGTACACTATCTGGGCTACTGTACCGCCTTCAAAATGCACCTGCAACACACACAGAGAGAGAGACAGACAGAGAGACAGACAGAGAGACAGACAGAGAGACAGAGAGACAGACAGAGAGACAGACAGACAGAGAGACAGAGAGCGAGAGAGAGAGAAAGAGAGAGAGAGAGAAAGAGAGAGAGACAGAGAGAGAGACAGAGAGAGAGACAGAGAGACACTTAGAATGTAATCGTGAACTAGGCTTATTCATGATTTTTAAATGTCCCGTTGTTTCAATGAGTTTTGATGAAGATCCTGAATTAGACTAAATGGATCCGCTTAACATTGCAAGATAGACCTGAGCTTCAGGGTGAAGTTACACCTAGATACAGGTCTAGGATCAGCTTCTGCTGCCCCAATCCTAACCTTAAAGGGATACTTTGGGATTTTGGCAGAGGCCCTTTATCTACTGACCCAGAGTCAGATGAGGCCCTTTATCTACTGACCCAGAGTCAGATGAGGCCCTTTATCTACTGACCCAGAGTCAGATGAGGTCCTTTATCTACTGACCCAGAGTCAGATGAGGCCCTTTATCTACTGACCCAGAGTCAGATGAGGCCCTTTATCTACTGACCCAGAGTCAGATGAGGCCCTTTATCTACTGACCCAGAGTCAGATGAGGCCCTTTATCTACTGACCCAGAGTCAGATGAGGTCCTTTATCTACTGACCCAGAGTCAGATGAACTCCATTTTTATGTCTCTGCAGTTTGAAGGAAGTTGCGAACTAGCGCTAGTACACGCTAGCAGATACCCATAGACTTCCAGTCATTGTGCTAACGCTAGTTAGAATTGTCTCACAAAACTACCTCCAACTTCCGTCTTACTGGACACAGAGACAATAAAAATGGTGTCCGTCAGTTCATCTGACTCTGGGTAAGTAGATAAAAAAAGGACCTTATTGCTAAAATCCAGCAGTATCCCTTTAACCATTAGTGAGGGAAAATGCAAAACTAACACAAGATCAGGGGCAACTCCACCCTACTTGTAAGACATGAGTGAGTACAGAAGGGGTGTCAAACTCATTCCACAGATGGCAGAGTGTCTGAAGGTATTTTCTTTCAATTAAGACAAGCAGGTGAGGGGAGTTCCTTACTGAGACCTAGACAACCAGGTGAGGAGAGTTCCTTACTGAGACCTAGACAACCAGGTGAGGAGAGTTCCTTACTGAGACCTAGACAACCAGGTGAGGAGAGTTCCTTACTGAGACCTAGACAACCAGGTGAGGAGAGTTCCTTACTGAGACCTAGACAACCAGGTGAGGAGAGTTCCTTACTGAGACCTAGACAACCAGGTGAGGAGAGTTCCTTACTGAGACCTAGACAACCAGGTGAGGAGAGTTCCTTACTGAGACCTAGACAACCAGGCGAGGGGAGTTCCTTACTGAGACCTAGACAACCAGGTGAGGGGAGTTCCTTACTGAGACCTAGACAACCAGGTGAGGAGAGTTCTTTAATGAGACCTAGACAACCAGGTGAGGAGAGTTCCTTACTGAGACCTAGACAACCAGGTGAGGAGAGTTCCTTACTGAGACCTAGACAACCAGGTGAGGGGAGTTCCTTACTGAGACCTAGACAACCAGGTGAGGAGAGTTCCTTACTGAGACCTAGACAACCAGGTGAGGGGAGTTCCTTACTGAGACCTAGACAAGCAGGTGAGGAGAGTTCCTTACTAATTAGTGACCTTAATTCATCAATAAGGTACAAGGGTGGAGGGAAAACCCACAGACATTCTGCCCTCCGTGAAATGAGTTGAACACGTGTGGAGTACAGTAACAGTCACCTGAGTGGTGTTCCCTGATTCGCTGTTCCCTGCCTGGTTCCACACAGGGGACGTTTCCTGCTTGGTCTCCATGGCTGCAGCCCGGAACCAGTTACCACGGTTACCACCTGATCACACCAACCTCACGCAGCTGCTGGCAGCTCCAGGATTAGTTAGACTGTACTGATGATCACATGACAACCACAGAACAGAGAGTTAGACTGTACTGATGATCACATGACAACCACAGAACAGAGAGTTAGGATGCACACTGACAACCACAGAACAGAGAGTTAGGATGCACACCGACAACCACAGAACAGAGAGTTAGGATGCACACTGACAACCACAGAACAGAGAGTTAGGATGCACACTGACAACCACAGAACAGAGAGTTAGGATGCACACTGACAACCACAGAACAGAGAGTTAGGATGCACACTGACAACCACAGAACAGAGAGTTAGGATGCACACTGACAATCACAGAACAGAGAGTTAGGATGCACACTGACAACCACAGAACAGAGTTAGGATGCACACTGACAACCACAGAACAGAGAGTTAGGATGCACACTGACAACCACAGAACAGAGAATAACTGGTTTAAAAACTCTGATGACAGGGATGGAAGTTAATGAGGGAAATATATTTTTTCTTTGTTTTTACAAATTGACCATTTCTAAATGTGGAAATGAGATGGTAATATTTTTTTTTACAAAGCACATTATAGTGCAAAATGCATGGATGCAAATAAATTGTTTATAACCGTCTGGTATGCTGTTTGTTGATTAGCTACAGTAACTATATTACTGTGGTTACAAACGTATGTATAGGTTGTTCTCCCTTTCAGAAATGCCATCAGAGCAACACAAGTATCTTTCTGTTACATTTATGAACAGGCATTGATTGCATAATCATAGCACCTGACCATTATACGTGGAATAGTCTGGCGAGAGGAAGGGGGTTTGTATTTCAGCTGGTGCGTGTTGACTGCGTCCTTCTACAAATGGGTCAACGTATATTAGCTAGCTTAGCTTTTGTTGCTAACTATCAAGAGGGTAATATAGTGACATTATTATTTGGGATGGTTAGCTTGCTAGCTACCATTCCATTGACAGGGCAAAAAAATTACCCAAATAAACCAGCATGCCGGGTTTTATCGCAACGAGCAGTCAAACTAACCACTCTACGGGGGTAGGACAGAAACGCCGCCGAAAGCGCACCGGTGAGCGCGCAATGAAAATGGAGTCAAAACTAGACCATTATGCAACGATAACGCGCAATGTGTGAAATTGTGTTATTTTTCTAGTTTAAACACATATCGCCCGTATCGTGTATATTCTGTGTATTTCCCCCCTGCTCTGACCCCTCTGGTTGTCGGTTCCAACCGGACCATACCACAAAAATCAGCGCTGCAGAAACCCGGGCATTTACTGCGCCGCGGCCCCCGCAATATCACATTTAACGCTAATGTATGGCCGACCTTGAAAATGTACATCACAAATCGGATCCATAACATTAGTAATACTGTGCTGTATTTGGTAAATGGTCTATAATTT
Source organism: Salvelinus alpinus (assembly GCF_045679555.1). NCBI lineage: Eukaryota > Metazoa > Chordata > Actinopteri > Salmoniformes > Salmonidae > Salvelinus > Salvelinus alpinus. The sequence goes on along the minus strand of NC_092107.1, from coordinate 51,003,716 downwards.
ATCGGGGCCCTAAATATTTGGGCTAGACCCACCCGTCCCCCCTTCTAGTTGAGCCGAGCCTGGAGCTGCCGGAGAACAAGGAAGAAGAGGCTCCATTTTGGGTGGGACTAAACAACAACAACCACATTTGAAGCGACCAAACGAAAATCTGTATATTTCTATCGATATAAATGTGTTACCTAGTAGCGAGATTTTGATTGATACTTACAAGGAGGTGATCTAGAAATTGAACTTTTGGAATGAAGCAGAAATTCTCCCGGGTTTTTGATATATTTAATGAAAACGTTGAAGTTGTTCTTACCTCAGAATGGTAGCTGCAGAGGTGGCCGCGTTGCATATATTACCATATTCTTCCTAGCAACTCGCTGAGGCCTGTGTGGCGATTGGTGGAATATTATTGAGTGACAAAATTAAAACGTAACATATATATTTCACGACACCTTTTATGTAAACTTTTACTTCAACAATTACTTGATATATGTGTCAAGATTAAATGTCACATCCACAAGTACAGTGAAATGCCTTGATATATGGTATTGATGGGTAGCGGATTTCAATCAACGTTCACTCGAATAGTTATATGAAATGTATGCGTACCAAGGGTCAATGAATTTCGAACAAATAAAAAAATATATATAACGGATCAAAGTTACCCAATAAAAATTAACCTACGTTTTTATCAAATGAATCACTTACAGTAGTTTATTTGAGAAAGGTGCTATTTGCATTTGCAGTAAACCCTCTTTATACTTCTGTTTGTCTATTTTTAAACTAGGAGAGGCGCGTGCGCTCCAGTGCGGTAGGTGGCGGTAATGCACAGTGACGTTGGATGCCTTCCGCCGATAAACCCTACAGAGGAAGGGACGGGGCAGTGTTGTCATGTTCGCGGTTTTATGACTAAATTATATATTTTTATTTTATTTAACCTTTATTTAAATTGAACTACTTCGAAAACGATGTCACGTAGGAAAATGTATTGCTTAACGATTTGGGACTCAAGCCAATCTTATCTGTAACACATCTGTCTAATCTTGCCATGGGTTTGTAGCACTTTATAAAACAGATCTTGTCACCTACTAAAGGACGAGAGACTCATCAACACTGCACATGAATCGGAGCAAATAACTACTCTGTCTGGCTTGACTTCCTCCACCCACTGCAGGTCCAGATTATCTATTATACGTTTCCTGACTTCTACCCACATTCCTGAACTACAAATACTGACCCAGTACTTCCTGTCCTTGGATCTTTTGAACCATCTGTGTAAATGGACACAACATCCTGACACACACAGTATCCAGATGTCTATTAAACCAATCAGGTGGACCCTCCCTATCTTTCTGTAGTCTCTCCAACAGAGTAGCCATGGTGGATTTACAGGAATGGCTACCGTTGGACTAAACTCCCTTTCATACAGTCCCATCTCCTTCGTCTGGGTATTACCCACTCACACAAAGCTTGTGTTCTGTCTTCGCTCATGTTCGCAGTAGGTTGACCCAATAATTCATTGCCAGCTGCTGTCTCCTAATCTGTAATGGCATATCTCCTATCTTCACCTGCAGCCACTGGGGAGTTCCGAAACGCCCCACTACATATTCTGAGTCCTTGACATCAAGCCTTTCCAATGAGGTCCGGGCTGCCGAACAATACGCTATACTGCCGTGGTCTATTACAGATGAGGTCCGGGCTGCCGAACAATACGCTATACTGCCATAGTCTATTACAGATCGGATCAATGCAACATACATGGTCCTCAATGAGGAACGCCCAGCCCCCCACTCCTTCCCTGTCAGACAGGATCAATGCAACATACATGGTCCTCATTGAGGAACGCCCAGCCCCCCACTCCTTCCCTGTCAGACAGGATCAATGCAACATACATGGTCCTCATTGAGGAACGCCCAGCCCCCCACTCCTTCCCTGTCAGACAGGATCAATGCAACATACATGGTCCTCAATGAGGAACGCCCAGCCTCCCCACTCCTTCCCCCTCAGACCGGACCAATGCAACATACATGGTCCTCAATGAGGCACGCCCAGCCTCCCACTCCTTCCCTGTCAGACAGGATCAATGCAACATACATGGTCCTCAATGAGGAACGCCCAGCCTCCCACTCCTTCCCTGTCAGACAGGATCAATGCAACATACATGGTCCTCAGTGAGGAACGCCCAGCCCCCCACTCCTTCCCCGTCAGACAGGATCAATGCAACATACATGGTCCTCAATGAGGAACGCCCAGCCTCCCCACTCCTTCCCTGTCAGACAGGATCAATGCAACATACATGGTCCTCAATGAGGAACGCCCAGCCTCCCACTCCTTCCCCGTCAGACAGGATCAATGCAACATACATGGTCCTCAATGAGGAACGCCCAGCCCCCCCACTACTTCCCTGCCAGACAGGATCAATACAACATACATGGTCCTCAATGAGGAACGCCCAGCCTCCCACTCCTTCCCCATCAGACAGGATCAATGCAACATACATGGTCCTCATTGAGGAACGCCCAGCCTCCCACTCCTCAGACCGGATCAATGCAACATACATGGTCCTCAATGAGGAACGCCCAGCCTCCCACTCCTTCCCTGCCAGACAGGATCAATGCAACATACATGGTCCTCAATGAGGAACGCCCAGCCTCCCCACTCCTTCCCCGTCAGACAGGATCAATGCAACATACATGGTCCTCAATGAGGAACGCCCAGCCTCCCCACTCCTTCCCCGTCAGACAGGATCAATGCAACATACATGGTCCTCAATGAGGAACGCCCAGCCTCCCCACTCCTTCCCAGTCAGACCGGATCAATGCAACATACATGGTCCTCAATGAGGAACGCCCAGCCTCCCCACTCCTTCCCCGTCAGACAGGATCAATGCAACATACATGGTCCTCAATGAGGAACGCCCAGCCTCCCACTCCTTCCCCGTCAGACAGGATCAATGCAACATACATGGTCCTCAATGAGGAACGCCCAGCCCCCCACTCCTTCCCCGTCAGACAGGATCAATGCAACATACATGGTCCTCAATGAGGAACGCCCAGCCTCCCCACTCCTTCCCCGTCAGACAGGATCAATGCAACATACACGGTCCTCAATGAGGAACGCCCAGCCCCCCACTCCTTCCCTGTCAGACCGGATCAATGCAACATACATGGTCCTCAATGAGGAACGCCCAGCCTCCCCACTCCTTCCCCGTCAGACAGGATCAATGCAACATACATGGTCCTCAATGAGGAACGCCCAGCCTCCCCACTCCGTCCCCGTCAGACAGGATCAATGCAACATACATGGTCCTCAATGAGGAACGCCCAGCCTCCCACTCCTTCCCCGTCAGACCGGATCAATGCAACATACATGGTCCTCAATGAGGAACGCCCAGCCCCCCACTCCTTCCCCGTCAGACAGGATCAATGCAACATACATGGTCCTCAATGAGGAACGCCCAGCCTCCCACTCCTTCCCCGTCAGACAGGATCAATGCAACATACATGGTCCTCAATGAGGAACGCCCAGCCCCCCACTCCTTCCCCGTCAGACCGGATCAATGCAACATACATGGTTCTCAATGAGGAATGCCCAGCCCCCCACTCCTTCCCCGTCAGACAGGATCAATGCAACATACATGGTCCTCAATGAGGAATGCCCAGCCCCCCACTCCTTCCCCGTCAGACAGGATCAATGCAACATACATGGTCCTCAATGAGGAACGCCCAGCCCCCCACTCCTTCCCTGTCAGACAGGATCAATGCAACATACATGGTCCTCAATGAGGAACGCCCAGCCCCCCACTCCTTCCCCATCAGACAGGATCAATGCAACATACATGGTCCTCAATGAGGAACGCCCAGCCTCCCACTCCTTCCCCGTCAGACAGGATCAATGCAACATACATGGTCCTCAATGAGGAACGCCCAGCCTCCCCACTCCTTCCCCATCAGACAGGATCAATGCAACATACATGGTCCTCAATGAGGAACGCCCAGCCCCCCACTCCTTCCCCGTTAGACAGGATCAATGCAACATACATGGTCCTCAGTGAGGAATGCCCAGCCTCCCCACTCCTTCCCTGTCAGACAGTGCATCACATTTAGTACCTTCTTACTCTTTCCCACCACTCTCTCAATGTGTTCTGCCCAGGTCAGTCTAGGGTAAAACTCTAGCCGTAGGAAGCATAAGGCCCCCACCCTATCAATGTGTTCTGCCCAGGTCAGTCTAGGGTCAAACTCTACCCCGTGGAACCTGAAGGCCCCCACCCTCTCAATGTGTTCTGCCCAGGTCAGTCTAGGGTCAAACTCTACCCCAATGGAACCTGAAGGCCCCCACCCTCTCAATGTGTTCTGCCCAGGTCAGTCTAGGGTCAAACTCTACCCCAATGGAACCTGAAGGCCCACACCCTCTCAATGTGTTCTGCCCAGGTCAGTCTAGGGTCAAACTCTACCCCAATGGAACCTGAAGGCCCCCACCCTCTCCACGTTTCTCCCATATAACCTCAAGCATACCTCATCTCCCACCTTCCTCCTGGTAAATAACACTTGAGTTTTTTCCACAGATAACCTGAATCCCCACATCAATGTCCACCACTCTACCTAATCAATTGCTTCTTGTACCTTCCTGACTAGGTATGGCACATTTCTTCCCCTCTTCCATAAGGCCCCATCATCTGCAAACAACGACCTCCCAATATCCGGCCGTACCTGAGAGTAAAAATCATTGATCATGATTGAGAACAACAGAGGACTAACCACGCTCCCCTGTGCTGAACCATAATCTACCTGGTAGCTGCCCACCCTCACCTGGACAGACCTTCCAAACAGGAAATCCTTTATCCAGTTGTACGTTCTTCCTCCTTCACCTATAATATCAAGCTTGATTAACAACCCCTCCATCCACATCATACGCCTTCTCCACATCAAAAAAGACAGCCACAACAGTCTCCTTGTTCACCTGAGCCTTCCTGACCTCTGTTTCTAAGCAGAGTACTGGGTCCATAGTTCCCCTTCCTGACCTCTGTTTCTAAGCAGAGTACTGGGTCCATAGTTCCCCTTCCTGACCTCTCCTTCTAAGCAGAGTACTGGGTCCATAGTTCTCCTTCCTGACCTCTGCTTCTAAGCAGAGTACTGGGTCCATAGTTCCCCTTCCTGACCTCTGTTTCTAAGCAGAGTACTGGGTCCATAGTTCCCCTTCCTGACCTCTGCTTCTAAGCAGAGTACTGGGTCCATAGTTCCCCTTCCTGACCTCTGTTTCTAAGCAGAGTACTGGGTCCATAGTTCCCCTTCCTGACCTCTGCTTCTAAGCAGAGTACTGGGTCCATAGTTCCCCTTCCTGACCTCTGTTTCTAAGCAGAGTACTGGGTCCATAGTTCCCCTTCCTGACCTCTGTTTCTAAGCAGAGTACTGGGTCCATAGTTCCCCTTCCTGACCTCTGTTTCTAAGCAGAGTACTGGGTCCATAGTTCCCCTTCCTGACCTCTGCTTCTAAGCAGAGTACTGGGTCCATAGTTCCCCTTCCTGACCTCTGCTTCTAAGCAGAGTACTGGGTCCATAGTTCCCCTTCCTGACCTCTGCTTCTAAGCAGAGTACTGGGTCCATAGTTCCCCTTCCTGACCTCTGCTTCTAAGCAGAGTACTGGGTCCATAGTTCCCCTTCCTGACCTCTGCTTCTAAGCAGAGTACTGGGTCCATAGTTCCCCTTCCTGACCTCTGCTTCTAAGCAGAGTACTGGGTATAGTTCCTCTCCCCTTCCTGAACCCACTCTGATGTGGCGATACTAGCCCCCTGCTCTCCAGGAAGTAAGTCTGCCTCTCCGTAATCATACGTTCCATAATCTTAAAGCTTGTTGGCCTTGTTGGGTCCTTTCCTGCCATCCGGATTGGTCCCACTACTGTCTCCTTCCATCTGTCTGGTAGTTGATTGGTTCCACTACTGTCTCCTTCCATCTGTCTGGTAGTTGATTGGTCCCACTACTGTCTCCTTCCATCTGTCTGGTAGTTGATTGGTCCCACTACTGTCTCCTTCCAGCTGTCTGGTAGTTGATTGGTCCCACTACTGTCTCCTTCCAGCTGTCTGGTAGTTGATTGGTCCCATTACTGTCTCCTTCCAGCTGTCTGGTAGTTGATTGGTCCCACTACTGTCTCCTTCCAGCTGTCTGGTAGTTGATTGGTCCCACTACTGTCTCCTTCCAGCTGTCTGGTAGTTGATTGGTCCCACTACTGTCTCCTTCCAGCTGTCTGGTAGTAGATTGGTCCCACTACTGCCTCCTTCCAGCTGTCTGGTAGTTGATTGGTTCCACTACTGTCTCCTTCCATCTGTCTGGTAGTTGATTGGTCTTCCAGCTGTCTGGTAGTTGATTGGTTCCACTACTGTCTCCTTCCATCTGTCTGGTAGTTGATTGGTCCCACTACTGTCTCCTTCCAGCTGTCTGGTAGTTGATTGGTCCCACTACTGTCTCCTTCCAGCTGTCTGGTAGTTGATTGGTCTCCTTCCATCTGTCTGGTAGTTGATTGGTCCCACTACTGTCTCCTTCCATCTGTCTGGTAGTTGATTGGTCCCACTACTGTCTCCTTCCAGCTGTGTGGTAGTTGATTGGTCCCACTACTGTCTCCTTCCATCTGTCTGGTAGTTGATTGGTCCCACTACTGTCTCCTTCCAGCTGTCTGGTAGTTGATTGGTCCCACTACTGTCTCCTTCCAGCTGTCTGGTAGTTGATTGGTCCCACTACTGTCTCCTTCCAGCTGTCTGGTAGTTGATTGGTCCCACTACTGTCTCCTTCCATCTGTCTGGTAGTTGATTGGTCCCACTACTGTCTCCTTCCATCTGTCTGGTAGTTGATTGGTCTTCCAGCTGTCTGGTAGTTGATTGGTCCCACTACTGTCTCCTTCCAGCTGTGTGGTAGTTGATTGGTCCCACTACTGTCTCCTTCCAGCTGTCTGGTAGTTGATTGGTCCCACTACTGTCTCCTTCCAGCTGTCTGGTAGTTGATTGGTCCCACTACTGTCTCCTTCCAGCTGTCTGGTAGTTGATTGGTCCCACTACTGTCTCCTTCCATCTGTCTGGTAGTTGATTGGTCCCACTACTGTCTCCTTCCATCTGTCTGGTAGTTGATTGGTCCCACTACTGTCTCCTTCCAGCTGTCTGGTAGTTGATTGGTCCCACTACTGTCTCCTTCCATCTGTCTGGTAGTTGATTGGTCCCACTACTGTCTCCTTCCATCTGTCTGGTAGTTGATTGGTCCCACTACTGTCTCCTTCCAGCTGTCTGGTAGTTGATTGGTCCCACTACTGTCTCCTTCCAGCTGTCTGGTAGTTGATTGGTCCCACTACTGTCTCCTTCCAGCTGTCTGGTAGTTGATTGGTCTCCTTCCAGCTGTCTGGTAGTTGATTGGTCCCACTACTGTCTCCTTCCAGCTGTGTGGTAGTTGATTGGTCCCACTACTGTCTCCTTCCAGCTGTCTGGTAGTTGATTGGTCTTCCAGCTGTCTGGTAGTTGATTGGTCCCACTACTGTCTCCTTCCAGCTGTCTGGTAGTTGATTGGTCCCACTACTGTCTCCTTCCAGCTGTCTGGTAGTTGATTGGTCCCACTACTGTCTCCTTCCAGCTGTCTGGTAGTTTCTCCTCCTCCAACACTCTGTTGTACTACACCAATACCTTATCCAGTACCTCATCACTTAGATGGGCGAACATAACATAGCAGAACTGACACCAACATGACCTCTTTGACTGACGGATAGTTCTCCTAACCAGGGCCTGGGCCTGTTAATACTGAATCAGACTGACGGATAGTTCTCCTCTCCAGGGCCTGGGCCTGTTAATACTGAATCAGACTGACGGATAGTTCTCCTCACCAGAGCCTGGGCCTGTTTATACTGAATCAGACTGATGGATAGTTCTCCTCACCAGGGCCTGTTTATACTGAATCAGACTGACGGATAGTTCTCCTCACCAGGGCCTGTTTATACTGAATCAGACTGACGGATAGTTCTCCTCACCAGGGCCTGTTTATACTGAATCAGACTGATGGATAGTTCTCCTCACCTGGGCCTGGGCCTGTTTATACTGAATCAGACTGACAGATAGTTCTCCTCACCAGGGCCTGGGCCTGTTTATACTGAATCAGACTGACGGATAGTTCTCCTCACCAGGGCCTGTTTATACTGAATCAGACTGATGGATAGTTTTCCTCACCAGGGCCTGGGCCTGTTGATACTGAATCAGACTGACAGATAGTTCTCCTCACCAGGGCCTGGGCCTGTTTATACTGAATCAGACTGATGGATAGTTCTCCTCACCAGGGCCTGTTTATACTGTATCAGACTGATGGATAGTTCTCCTCACCAGGGCCTGGGCCTGTTTATACTGAATCAGACTGACGGACAGTTCTCCTCACCAGGGCCTGGGCCTGTTTATACTGAATCAGACTGACGGATAGTTCTCCTCACCAGGGCCTGGGCCTGTTTATACTGAATCAGACTGATGGATAGTTCTCCTCACCAGGGCCTGTTTATACTGAATCAGACTGATGGATAGTTCACCTCACCAGGGCCTGGGCCTGTTTATACTGAATCAGACTGATGGATAGTTCTCCTCACTAGGGCCTGTGCCTGTTTATACTGAATCAGACTGATGGATAGTTCTCCTCACCAGGGCCTGGGCCTGTTTATACTGAATCAGACTGATGGATAGTTCTCCTCACCAGGGCCTGTTTATACTGTATCAGACTGATGGATAGTTCTCCTCACCAGGGCCTGGGCCTGTTTATACTGAATCAGACTGACGGACAGTTCTCCTCACCAGGGCCTGGGCCTGTTTATACTGAATCAGACTGACGGATAGTTCTCCTCACCAGGGCCTGGGCCTGTTTATACTGAATCAGACTGATGGATAGTTCTCCTCACCAGGGCCTGTTTATACTGAATCAGACTGATGGATAGTTCTCCTCACCAGGGCCTGGGCCTGTTTATACTGAATCAGACTGATGGATAGTTCTCCTCACTAGGGCCTGTGCCTGTTTATACTGAATCAGACTGATGGATAGTTCTCCTCACCAGGGCCTGGGCCTGTTTATACTGAATCAGACTGATGGATAGTTCTCCTCACCAGGGCCTGTTTATACTGAATCAGACTGATGGATAGTTCTCCTCACCAGGGCCTGTTTATACTGAATCAGACTGACGGATAGTTCTCCTCACCAGGGCCTGTTTATACTGAATCAGACTGACGGATAGTTCTCCTCACCAGGGCCTGGGCCTGTTTATACTGAATCAGACTGATGGATAGTTCTCCTCTCCAGGGCCTGTTTATACTGAATCAGACTGATGGATAGTTCTCCTCTCCAGGGCCTGTTTATACTGAATCAGACTGACGGATAGTTCTCCTCACCAGGGCCTGGGCCTGTTTATACTGAATCAGACTGACGGATAGTTCTCCTCACCAGGGCCAGGGCCTGTTTATACTGAATCAGACTGATGGATAGTTCTCCTCACCAGGGCCTGGGCCTGTTTATACTGAATCAGACTGACAGATAGTTCTCCTCACCAGGGCCTGTTTATACTGAATCAGACTGATGGATAGTTCTCCTCACCAGGGCCTGGGCCTGTTTATACTGAATCAGACTGATGGATAGTTCTCCTCACCAGGGCCTGTTTATACTGAATCAGACTGATGGATAGTTCTCCTCACCAGGGCCTGTTTATACTGAATCAGACTGACGGATAGTTCTCCTCACCAGGGCCTGTTAATACTGAATCAGACTGATGGATAGTTCTCCTCACCAGGGCCTGTTTATACTGAATCAGACTGACGGATAGTTCTCCTCACCAGGGCCTGTTAATACTGAATCAGACTGATGGATAGTTCTCCTCACCAGGGCCTGTTTATACTGAATCAGACTGATGGATAGTTCTCCTCACCAGGGCCTGTTAATACTGAATCAGACTGATGGATAGTTCTCCTCACCTGGGCCTGTTTATACTGAATCAGACTGATGGATAGTTCTCCTCACCTGGGCCTGGGCCTGTTTATACTGAATCAGACTGACAGATAGTTCTCCTCACCAGGGCCTGTTTATACTGAATCAGACTGACAGATAGTTCTCCTCACCAGGGCCTGTTTATACTGAATCAGACTGACGGATAGTTCTCCTCACCAGGGCCTGTTTATACTGAATCAGACTGACAGATAGTTCTCCTAACAAGGGCCTGTTTATACTGAATCAGACTGATGGATAGTTCTCCTCACCAGGGCCTGTTTATACTGAATCAGACTGACAGATAGTTCTCCTCACCAGGGCCTGTTTATACTGAATCAGACTGACAGATAGTTCTCCTCACCAGGGCCTGGTCCTGTTTATACTGAATCAGACTGACAGATAGTTCTCCTCACCAGGGCCTGGGCCTGTTTATACTGAATCAGACTGACAGATAGTTCTCCTCACCAGGGCCTGGGCCTGTTTATACTGAATCAGATGTTGGAAGGTATGCATCCTTGTCAGTGCTCTAAATGCCCTGTTTCTACTCCTCCCCGTTGCCCCTCACTCCTCCATCCACCACGGGACTGCCTCCTCCTCCCTCCGGCCTACGGTGCATACTATGGGGTAATGATCACTCCCTACTGTCGACTCCTCCCTCACCTCCCACTCACAGATTCCTGCCATCGCACTAGATACCAGAGTGAGGTGCAAGGCAGACTCTCTCTGTGGCGACATCAGTCCTGGTCCCTCGGCCATCACTAGATACCAGAGTGAGGTCCTCCACACCACATTACCTAACTTCTATCCTGGCCCTCCACACCACATTACCTAACTTCTATCCTGACCCTCCACACCACATTACCTAACTTCTATCCTGGCCCTCCACCCCACATTACCTTACTTCTATCCTGGCCCTCCACACCACATTACCTAACTTCTATCCTGGCCCTCCACCCCACATTACCTTACTTCTATCCTGACCCTCCACACCACATTACCTTACTTCTATCCTGGCCCTCCACACCACATTACCTAACTTCTATCCTGACCCTCCACATTACCTTACTTCTATCCTGGCCCTCCACATCACATTACCTAACTTCTATCCTGACCCTCCACATTACCTAACTTCTATCCTGGCCCTCCACCCCACATTACCTAACTTCTATCCTGGCCCTCCACACCACATTACCTAACTTCTATCCTGGCCCACCACATTACCTACATCTATCCTGGCCCTCCACATTACATAACTTCTATCCTGGCCCTCCACACCACATTACCTAACTTCTATCCTGGCCCTCCACATTACCTAACTTCTATCCTGGCCCTCCACATTACCTAACTTCTATCCTGGCCCTCCACACCACATTACCTAACTTCTATCCTGACCCTCCACACCACATTACCTAACTTCTATCCTGGCCCTCCACACCACATTACCTAACTTCTATCCTGGCCCTCCACACCACATTACCTAACTTCTATCCTGGCCCTCCACACCACATTACCTAACTTCTATCCTGACCCTCCACACCACATTACCTAACTTCTATCCTGGCCCTCCACATTACCTAACTTCTATCCTGGCCCTCCACATTACCTAACTTCTATCCTGGCCCTCCACACCACATTACCTAACTTCTATCCTGACCCTCCACACCACATTACTTAACTTCTATCCTGGCCCTCCACACCACATTACCTAACTTCTATCCTGGCCCTCCACACCACATTACCTAACTTCTATCCTGACCCTCCACATTACCTAACTTCTATCCTGACCCTCCACACCACATTACCTAACTTCTATCCTGGCCCTCCACACCACATTACCTTACTTCTATCCTGGCCCTCCACATTACCTAACTTCTATCCTGGCCCTCCACCCCACATTACTTAACTTCTATCCTGACCCTCCACACCACATTACCTAACTTCTATCCTGGCCCTCCACATTAACTAACTTCTATCCTGACCCTCCACACCACATTACTTAACTTCTATCCTGACCCTCCACACCACATTACCTAACTTCTATCCTGGCCCTCCACATTACCTAACTTCTATCCTGGCCCTCCACATTACCTAACTTCTATCCTGGCTCTCCACACCACATTACCTAACTTCTATCCTGACCCTCCACATTACCTAACTTCTATCCTGGCCCTCCACACCACATTACCTAACTTCTATCCTGACCCTCCACATTACCTAACTTCTATCCTGGCCCTCCACCCCACATTACTTAACTTCTATCCTGGCCCTCCACATTACCTAACTTCTATCCTGACCCTCCACATTACCTAACTTCTATCCTGGCCCACCACACCACATTACCTAACTTCTATCCTGACCCTCCACACCACATTACCTAACTTCTATCCTGGCCCTCCACACCACATTACCTAACTTCTATCCTGACCCTCCACACCACATTACCTTACTTCTATCCTGGCCCTCCACATTACCTAACTTCTATCCTGGCCCTCCACCCCACATTGGCTAACTTCTATCCTGGCCCTCCACATTACCTAACTTCTATCCTGGCCCTCCACATTACCTAACTTCTATCCTGACCCTCCACATTACCTAACTTCTATCCTGGCCCTCCACACCACATTACTTAACTTCTATCCTGACCCTCCACACCACATTACCTAACTTCTATCCTGACCCTCCACACCACATTACCTAACTTCTATCCTGGCCCTCCACATTACCTAACTTCTATCCTGGCCCTCCACATTACCTAACTTCTATCCTGGCTCTCCACATTACCTAACTTCTATCCTGGCCCTCCACACCACATTACCTAACTTCTATCCTGGCCCACCACATTACCTAACTTCTATCCTGACCCTCCACATTACCTAACTTCTATCCTGGCCCTCCACACCACATTACCTAACTTCTATCCTGACCCTCCACATTACCTAACTTCTATCCTGGCTCTCCACACCACATTACCTAACTTCTATCCTGGCCCTCCACATTACCTAACTTCTATCCTGGCCCTCCACCCCACATTACTTAACTTCTATCCTGGCCCTCCACATTACCTAACTTCTATCCTGACCCTCCACATTACCTAACTTCTATCCTGACCCTCCACACCACATTACCTAACTTCTATCCTGGCCCTCCACACCACATTACCTAACTTCTATCCTGGCCCTCCACACCACATTACCTAACTTCTATCCTGACCCTCCACACCACATTACTTAACTTCTATCCTGGCCCTCCACATTACCTAACTTCTATCCTGACCCTCCACCCCACATTGGCTAACTTCTATCCTGGCCCTCCACATTACCTAACTTCTATCCTGACCCTCCACATTACCTAACTTCTATCCTGGCCCTCCACACCACATTACCTAACTTCTATCCTGGCCCTCCACACCACATTACCTAACTTCTATCCTGACCCTCCACATTACCTAACTTCTATCCTGGCCCTCCACCCCACATTACCTAACTTCTATCCTGGCCCTCCACCCCACATTACCTAACTTCTATCCTGGCCCTCCACATTACCTAACTTCTATCCTGGCCCTCCACACCACATTACCTAACTTCTATCCTGACCCTCCACACCACATTACCTAACTTCTATCCTGGCCCTCCACACCACATTACATAACTTCTATCCTGACCCTCCACATTACCTAACTTCTATCCTGGCCCTCCACATTACCTAACTTCTATCCTGGCCCTCCACCCCACATTACCTAACTTCTATCCTGGCCCTCCACACCACATTACCTAACTTCTATCCTGACCCTCCACATTACCTAACTTCTATCCTGGCCCTCCACATTACCTAACTTCTATCCTGGCCCTCCACCCCACATTACCTAACTTCTATCCTGACCCTCCACCCCACATTACTTAACTTCTATCCTGGCCCTCCACATTACCTAACTTCTATCCTGGCCCTCCACCCTCTCCAGCACTTCCAGGTCCAATATCTGACAGGGATTATAGTAGTTCACTATCAACCCTTCCCTCAACCGCACATCAATAAATAATGGCCACAAAGAACTGGAAAACAACTTTTGGCGCACTAGAGCGCATGACATACATTGGTTAGGAGGTGGTTTAAACTACATTCTAATGTTGACTTTGCTTAAAGAAAACGGTATCAAGCGACGTGTTTTATGCATGCTCAGTTCTTAGGTCTCGGGGGGGGCTTCCGGAGTGGACATTTAACAGAAGTTATGGAACTCCCTCACATGGTTCTTTTTATGGGGAACAATCCTCAATGAAACTGACAATTAATGTGGAGAATGATCCATTTGCCTCCGTTGGCCATCAAGTAGCCTATAATATATATACCATTGTAGGCTACCATTTGCTGCCATGTTGTGTTGCTACCATTTGCTGCCATGTTGTGTTGCTACCATTTGCTGCCATGTTGTGTTGCTACCATGTTGTTGTCATGTTGTGTTGCTACCATGTTGTTGTCATGTTGTGTTGCTACCATGTTGTTGTCATGTTGTGTTGCTACCATGTTGTGTTGCTACCATGTTGTTGTCATGTGTTGCTTCCATGTTGTGTTGTTGTCTTAGGTCTCTCTTTATGTAGTGTTGTGGTGTCTCTCTATATGTAGTGTTGTGGTGTCTCTCTATATGTAGTGTTGTGGTGTCTCTCTATATGTAGTGTTGTGGTGTCTCTCTATATGTAGTGTTGTGGTGTCTCTCTATATGTAGTGTTGTGGTGTCTCTATATGTAGTGTTGTGGTGTCTCTCTATATGTAGTGTTGTGGTGTCTCTCTATATGTAGTGTTGTGGTGTCTCTCTATATGTAGTGTTGTGGTGTCTCTCTATATGTAGTGTTGTGGTGTCTCTCTATATGTAGTGTTGTGGTGTCTCTCTATATGTAGTGTTGTGGTGTCTCTCTATATGTAGTGTTGTGGTGTCTCTCTATATGTAGTGTTGTGGTGTCTCTCTATATGTAGTGTTGTGGTGTCTCTCTATATGTAGTGTTGTGGTGTCTCTCTATATGTAGTGTTGTGGTGTCTCTCTATATGTAGTGTTGTGGTGTCTCTCTATATGTAGTGTTGTGGTGTCTCTCTATATGTAGTGTTGTGGTGTCTCTCTATATGTAGTGTTGTGGTGTCTCTCTATATGTAGTGTTGTGGTGTCTCTCTATATGTAGTGTTGTGGTGTCTCTCTATATGTAGTGTTGTGGTGTCTCTCTATATGTAGTGTTGTGGTGTCTCTCTATATGTAGTGTTGTGGTGTCTCTCTATATGTAGTGTTGTGGTGTCTCTCTATATGTAGTGTTGTGGTGTCTCTCTATATGTAGTGTTGTGGTGTCTCTCTATATGTAGTGTTGTGGTGTCTCTCTATATGTAGTGTTGTGGTGTCTCTCTTTATGTAGTGTTGTGGTGTCTCTCTATATGTAGTGTTGTGGTGTCTCTCTATATGTAGTGTTGTGGTGTCTCTCTATATTTAGTGTTGTGGTGTCTCTCTATATGTAGTGTTGTGGTGTCTCTCTATATGTAGTGTTGTGGTGTCTCTCTTTATGTAGTGTTGTGGTGTCTCTCTATATGTAGTGTTGTGGTGTCTCTCTATATGTAGTGTTGTGGTGTCTCTCTATATGTAGTGTTGTGGTGTCTCTCTATATGTAGTGTTGTGGTGTCTCTCTATATGTAGTGTTGTGGTGTCTCTCTATATGTAGTGTTGTGGTGTCTCTCTATATGTAGTGTTGTGGTGTCTCTCTATATGTAGTGTTGTGGTGTCTCTCTATATGTAGTGTTGTGGTGTCTCTCTATATGTAGTGTTGTGGTGTCTCTCTATATGTAGTGTTGTGGTGTCTCTCTATATGTAGTGTTGTGGTGTCTCTCTATATGTAGTGTTGTGGTGTCTCTCTATATGTAGTGTTGTGGTGTCTCTCTATATGTAGTGTTGTGGTGTCTCTCTATATGTAGTGTTGTGGTGTCTCTCTATATGTAGTGTTGTGGTGTCTCTCTATATGTAGTGTTGTGGTGTCTCTCATTATGTAGTGTTGTGGTGTCTCTCTTGTCGTGATGTGTGTTTTGTCCTATATTTATATTTTTAATCCCAGCCCCCGTCCCCGCAGGAGGTATTTTGCCTTTTGGTAGACCGTCATTGTAAATAAGAATGTTCTTAACTGACTTGCCTAGTTAAATTAAATTAAATGTACCACTTGTGTAGCTTACCTGGAGCTGGCAAACCAATTTAATAAATAGGCTATAACTTCAGTTTATTGTTGTTGTAGCCTTATGTTAGTATGCAATTATTAATGGACATGTTTCGTTAATTAAATTGTACGTTTTCAAAGCGCTATCGCAATTGTCGATCAGTTAGAACGCATTAGTTAGTACTAACACCATAGTACCCTCCAAACTCGTCATCAAGCTCGAGACCCTGGGTCTCGACCCCGCCCTGTGCAACTGGGTCCTGGACTTCCTGACGGGCCGCCCCCAGGTGGTGAGGGTAGGTAACAACATCTCCACCCCGCTGATCCTCAACACTGGGGCCCCACAAGGGTGCGTTCTGAGCCCTCTCCTGTACTCCCTGTTCACCCACGACTGCGTGGCCATGCACGCCTCCAACTCAATCATCAAGTTTGCGGATGACACTACAGTGGTAGGCTTGATCACCAACAACGACGAGACGGCCTACAGGGAGGAGGTGAGGGCCCTCGGAGTGTGGTGTCAGGAAAATAACCTCATACTCAACGTCAACAAAACAAAGGAGATGATTGTGGACTTCAGGAAACAGCAGAGGGAGCACCCCCCTATCCACATCGACGGGTCAGTAGTGGAGAAGGTGGAAAGTTTTAAGTTCCTCGGTGTACACATCACGGACAAACTGAACTGGTCCACCCACACAGACAGCGTTGTGAAGAAGGCGCAGCAGCGCCTCTTCAACCTCAGGAGGCTGAAGAAATTCGGCTTGTCACCAAAAGCACTCACAAACTTCTACAGATGCACAATCGAGAGCATCCTGTCGGGCTGTATCACCGCCTGGTACGGCAACTGCTCCGCCCACAACCGTAAGGCTCTCCAGAGGGTAGTGAGGTCTGCAGAACGCATCACCAGGGGCAAACTACCTGCCCTCCAGGACACCTACACCACCCGATGTCACAGGAAGGCCATAAAGATCATCAAGGACAACAACCACCCAAGCCACTGCCTGTTCACCCCGCTATCATCCAGAAGGCGAGGTCAGTACAGGTGCATCAAAGCAGGGACCGAGAGACTGAAAAACAGCTTCTATCTCAAGGCCATCAGACTGTTAAACAGCCACCACTAACATTTAGCGGCCGCTGCCAACATACTGACTCAACTCCAGCCACTTTAAAAATGGGAATTGATGGAAATTATGTAAAAATGTACCACTAGCCACTTTAAGCAATGCCACTTAATACAATGTTTACATACCCTACATTACCCATCTCATATGTATATATACTGTACTCTATATCATCTACTGCATCTTGCCATCTTTATGCAATACATGTACCACTAGCCACTTTAAACTATGCCACTTTATGTTTACATACCCTACAGTACTCATCTCATATGTATATACCGTACTCTATACCATCTACTGCATCTGCCATGCCGTTCTGTACCACCACTCATCCATATATCTTTATGTACATATTCTTTATCCCTTACACTTGTGTGTGTGTGTAAGGTAGTAGTGTGGAATTGTTAGGTTAGATTACTTGTTGGTTATTACTGCATTGTCGGAACTAGAAGCACAAGCATTTCGCTACACTCGCATTAACATCTGCTAACCATGTGTATGTGACTAATAAAATTTGATTTTTCTTTTTTTTTTTTTTTTCATTAGATTGACGGTGACAGTCATATTAGGCTACAGGTAAAACACATTCATAAACAGAAACACTGCCTGTTGTTGACCCCATCCTCAGTAGCCTATTCAAGCAGCCTATTGGGGGAAACAACCGCTTCTTACCTCGAAATCGCCTCTCTATTCATGTTCAATACTTTCGTCTGTTTGAACTAAGCGAGCTGCTAAATCGATCAGTTTATATCTTGTCTACATCTTGTCTAGGCTACTGTAGTCTATCTGAAATGTAATCAGGGACTATAGGCTACCTTCCTTTATCCAAGCAAACCATGGCAAAATTGAATTACAATCATAAACCCAGATGTTAGTCTGTAGCCTATGCCTATTGAATGGACAAGTCTGGACTGGCCACCCCTCATAGCCTGGTTCCTCTCTAGGTTTCTTCCTGGGTTTTGGCCTTTCTAGGGAGTTTTTCCTAGCCACCGTGCTTCTACACCTGCATTGCTTGCTGTTTGGGGGTTTTAGGCTGGGTTTCTGTACAGCACTTTGAGATATCAGCTGATGTAAGAAGGGCTTTATAAATACATTTGATTTGAAGTCAATCTCGTAAATGAGCCATTTATAACTGTTTGTAGTCTTAACATCTGGCTCATAATAACAGCACAATTGCCAGAAAATTTCGTTTTTTAAAATTATTATTTATTTTGTTGTGTTCATCCCAGCGTTTCTTGCTCAGAGATTTGAGCTCCTCTGTATAACTTTCTTCATTCAAACTCTTCTGTCGGATTTATCTATAGTTAAACACGTGCGCAAAGAGGGTTTATTTACAATTATAAACCTGGTTCGAGCTCTGAATGCCGATTGGCTGAAAGCTGTGGTATATCAGACCCATATACCATGGGTATGACAACAACAAAAAAATAGGTTTTACTGTTAGAATTACGTTGGTAACCATTTTATACTAGCAATAAGGTATCCTGGGGGTTTGTGGTATATGGCCAATAAACCACAGCTAATGAATGTAACCAGGCACACTATGTAGCGTCATGCTTAAGAACAGTCCTTAGCTGTGGTATATTGGCCACATACCATACCTCCTCTGGCCTTATTGCTAAATCATAGCAGTCAAACGAGTTAAATTCATCCAATGATGAAAAATTACCTGTCAAGTTTAATAAGGGAAAATTATATTTTCTCTTCCGACATTAAAATTCATTTATTATGTCATGTCATAGCTCACAATAATTATTATCTTGAGGAAAAACAAATTTTTCTTCTAACTTCATTAACAGTTACTACAATATTCCTTATTAATTGGCTCGATAACGTTATGGAAAAATATATATATTTTATAAATATGGGTAACTCCCCACTTTTGGGCTAGTTTTCAGGTCTTTTGGAGCAGGTTTTGAGTTGCCATTGTCTAGAAATTTTAGCTACACCTGGCAACCCTGAGCTGGGGCGACAACTGTAGCTAGCTAACCGTACACCGGTAGACCGTGTCCTTCGTCCCCGTCTGTCAGGCACTGTTTTCCTGCAGTTGGGTGAACGGCCGCAGGTGTTCAGCAGGGCAGGAGCGAAGGACACTGTGTGCTAACTAGCCAGCTCGTCCGGTACACAGCGACATCGGTAGGGAGCTAACTAGCACACGGTGTTCCTACAGATAAAACAATGAGCCAGATGTTTCACCGGATGTATACATCTGGTAGACAATTCCCATCACCAGAAACAAGTATGGCGACGAGAGAGGAAGCCCAGAGGCCGGCGGTGGTAGAATATGGATTTTGTCCGACATTCTGCTAATTTTCTAATCGATTAAACATTTGATCTCAATAACGTTTTCTGTTCCCATTAACAGAATTGACTGAGTTTTGTAGACTACACTTTGCTAAGTTTCGAAAAGGGCAAAGTGAGTTATTACAAACATGCACGTCAGAGTAGACGTTCACAAACGGAAATATGCAAATACACGCTAGAACTTGCAGTTAGGGTTACGTAATCTGAACAATCTGGAAAAATACATTATTTTTTAATGTGTTGATGTTTTGTTTTTAGTCAGATTTGATATTGACATGCTTTGTCTATGTGATGTTACAACCGTTTTTTTGTGATCTCAGTAAAAAAAAATGTTTACAGGAAACCTATATTTGATTTCCAATAGTGAGCGGAGAAAGGCCATCACTTGGAAACTTGTGACATTTATGTAATTTAGCAGATGTTTCTTATCCAGAGGGACTTACAGGAGCAAGTACCTTCCTCAAGAGCACAGACAGGTTTTTCACCTAGTCGGCTCAGGGTTCAAACCGGCAACCATTCGGTTACTGGCCCAACACTCTTAAACACTAGGCTACAAACTGTTACTTGCTTTGCTCTAGCAAAGATTTTTTTTTAAATTAAATAAAAATTGTGTCTCTAGTCTACATTCTGTGTCTGATCCAGTCATCAGCATGAACTTCCTATATGAGCTATGATTCAGAATGGTTATATGGCAAGGTGGTGGTGTTTTCTGGTAGAGGCCTCTCCCTCCATGTTGCAATACTCCCTGGGTTCATGTTGGAAAACTTTCCTCTCGCTCATCCTTTAAACGTCCAGAAACCCCCCCCCCCCCCCCCCCTCTGTATCAAAGAGGACCGTGGTGACGTTTGAATTTCCATTGCAAATCAGTGACCTGGATTGAAATGTTTTAATCTGTGAAATTGATTGATGTTATAATATCAAGGTCCACTTCATCCAATCCAGAGAGATTAAATCCCTTCACCAGATTAAATCCCTTCACCAGATGATGGATGAATGGTTAAATGTTGGCACGTGGCACGTGGCAGCGGTGTGTGTGTGTGTGTGTGTGTGTGTGTGTGTGTGTGTGTGTGTGTGTGTGTGTGTGTGTGTGTGTGTGTGTGTGTGTTTGTGTTAGCCACAGGTGTGTCCTGAACTCAACTTCTGTCATCAATGTTTGTAGTCACCACTCACCAGAAACTGGTGATACACCCGCAACACTGTACCTTTACACAGAGACCAAACCACAGGATGTACGGTGATACACAGAGACCAAACCACAGGATGTACGGTGATACACAGAGACCAAACCACAGGATGTATGGTGATACACAGAGACCACACCACAGGATGTACGGTGATACACAGAGACCACACCACAGGATGTTTTAGGTGGTGCTGGGTGGTACAGTTGTCCCGTGGCTTGAGGGAGACCCCCTGTTTACAGTTGTCCCGTGGCTTGAGGGAGACCCCCTGTTTACAGTTGTCCCGTGGTTTGAGGGAGACCCCCTGTTTACAGTTGTCCCGTGGCTTGAGGGAGACCCCCTGTTTACAGTTGTCCCGTGGCTTGAGGGAGACCCCCTGTTTACAGTTGTCCCGTGGCTTGAGGGAGACCCCCTGTTTACAGTTGTCCCGTGGTTTGAGGGAGACCCCCTGTTTACAGTTGTCCCGTGGCTATAAACAATAAATATTGTCCATGAAAAGGTTGAAATCATCAGTGTTGGAAAAAGTACCCAATTGTCATACTTGAGTAAAATATTCCTTAATAGAAAATGACTCAAGTAAAAGTAAAAGTCACCCAGTAAAATACCCAGTAAAATACTACTTGTGAGTCCTCCAGATCAGAGGCAGTAGGGATGACCAGGGATGTTCTCTGTTTAGTGAGTCCTCCAGATCAGAGGCAGTAGGGATGACCAGGGATGTTCTCTGTTTAGTGAGTCCTCCAGATCAGAGGCAGTAGGGATGACCAGGGATGTTCTCTGTTTAGTGAGTCCTCCAGATCAGAGGCAGTAGGGATGACCAGGGATGTTCTCTGTTTAGTGAGTCCTCCAGATCAGAGGCAGTAGGGATGACCAGGGATGTTCTCTTGATAAGTGCATGAAATAGACGAATTTCCTGTCCTGCTAAGTATTCAAAATGTAACGAGTACTTTTGTAAAAAAATGTATGGAGTAAAAAGTGCAATATTTTCTTAAGGAATTTAGTCAAAAATATAAATAGTAAAGTACAGATACCCAAGAAAACTACTTAAGTACTTTAAAGTATTTTTTATTAAGTACTTTACACCATAGGAAATCATATGGACAAGGGCTGAATTTATGTTAAAAATGAATACAATACAAACATTGTTGAATGCCATGAATAATTTTCTGGTGTCTCACCTCACACAACCTTTTGAGCCTGGCAAGCGAAGGGTTCATTTTCAATGTCCCTTTTTATTTTTTTATTACAGCAATTCCCCTTCACACCCACACAGATTCGACAGCACTGTGCAGCCTTTGCCAAGGATCTCATCCCAAATGGCACCCTATTCCCCTCTATAGTGCACTACTCCAATGGGCCCTGGTCAAAAGTAGTGCACTAAATAGGGAATAGGGTGCTATTTGAGACATCCGTTCGGTTGAGCGTAAGCTTTTAAAAAACAAAAAGTGAGGATGGGACAGAGATGGGGATTTCTCCACTGTGTTTCATCTCCAATCTGAAAGATTGCTTTGTGCTTCTTTGTGATTGCTTTTTAAGCCCCCTGATATGATCAGAATAAAACATTATGATTGTAACTTCCTGGTTTTGATTTGGAAGAGGTCAGTATTATTCTTTTTGCGCTGATAATATCCTTATGGGTCATGGGTCATGGGTCATATTAATAATGCTCTTAGTCAGGGCCTCCGGAGTGGTGCAGTGGTCTGAGGCGTTGCGTTACTACAGATCCTGGTTTGATACCGGGCTGTATCGCAGCCGGGCCGCGATCGGGAGACCCGTGAGGCGACGCACATTTGGCCGGGTTAGGGGAGGGTTCGGCCCGGCAGGGATGTCCTTGTCCCATCGCGCTCTAGTGACTCCTGTGGCGGGCCGGGCGCAGTGCACGCTGACACGGTCGCCAGGTGTACGGTGTTTCCTTCGACACATTGGTGCGGCTGTCTTCCGGGTTTAGCGAGCAGTGTGTCAAGAAGCAGTGCGGCTTGGCAGGGTTGTGTTTCGGAGGACACATGGCTCTCGACCTTCGCCTCTCCCGAGTCCGTAGGGGAGTTGCAGCGATGGGACAACACTGTAACTACCAATTGGGGAGAAAAAGGGGTAAAAATTAAATAAATAATGTGCCTAGCCCTGGTAAAAAAGTAGTGCACTTTATAGGGAATAGGGTGCCATTTGGGATGGAGAGTTCAGTGAATCTGGTTAAATAGTAATTCCTGCTGACTTTGCATTTAAGTAACTCCTCGCACCACCTAGCACCACCTAGCACCACCTAACATGCCGTAGCACCACCTAGCACCACCTAACACCACCTAGCACCACCTAACACTACCTAACACTTCATAGCACCACCTAACACCACCTAACACCACCTAGCACTACCTAACACTTCATAGCACCACCTAACACCACCTAGCACCACCTAACACTTCATAGCACCACCTAACACCACCTAACACCACCTAACACTTCATAGCACCACCTAACACCACCTAACACTTCATAGCACCACCTAGCACCACCTAACACCACCTAGCACCACCTAACACCACCTAACACTTCATAGCACCACCTAGCACCACCTAACACCCCGTAGCACCACCTAACACTTCATAGCACCACCTAACACTACCTAACACCACCTAACACCACCTAGCACCACCTAACACTTCATAGCACCACCTAGCACCACCTAACACCACCTAGCACCACCTAACATTTCATAGCACCACCTAACACCACCTAACACTTCATAGCACCACCTAACACCACCTAACACTTCATAGCACCACCTAGCACCACCTAACACCACCTAGCACCACCTAGCACCACCTAACACCACCTAACACTTCATAGCACCACCTAACACCACCTAACACTTCATAGCACCACCTAACACCACCTAGCACCACCTAACACAACCTAACACCACCTAACACTTCATTTTAAGTCGCTCTGGATAAGAGCGTCTGCTAAATGACTTAAATGTAAATGTATAGCACCACCTAACACTTCATAGCACCACCTAGCACTTCATAGCACCACCTAGTACTTCATAGCACCACCTAACACCACCTAGCACCACCTAGCACTTCATAGCACCACCTAGCACCACCTAACACTTCATAGCACCACCTAGCACCACCTAACACTTCATAGCACCACCTAACACCACCTAACACTTCATAGCACCACCTAGCACCACCTAGCACTTCATAGCACCACCTAGCACTTCATAGCACCACCTAGCACCACCTAACACTTCATAGCACCACCTAGCACTTCATAGCACCACCTAACACCACCTAACACTTCATAGCACCACCTAGCACTTCATAGCACCACCTAACACTTCATAGCACCACCTAACACCACCTAGCACTTCATAGCACCACCTAACACTTCATAGCACCACCTAGCACCACCTAACACTTCATAGCACCACCTAGCACTTCATAGCACCACCTAGCACTTCATAGCACCACCTAACACCACTTAACACTTCATAGCACCACCTAGCACTTCATAGCACCACCTAGCACCACCTAACACTTCATAGCACCACCTAACACCACCTAACACTTCATAGCACCACCTAGCACCACCTAGCATTTCATAGCACCACCTACCACCACCTAGCACCACCTAGCACCACCTAACACCCCCTAACACACCATAACATAGAAGGACAGGAGAATCAAACATATTTCTAATTTAAAGATTAAAGGGTCCACAATCTATTGTTTGAACTTTATTACTTATACATGTAGTGAAATATCGCATATGGTGATATTGTTGATGCTTCGTTGCCCCAGAGATATTTTTTCAAAGGGGAATGTACAGCGAGAAGGAATACTCATTTTTAGAGTTCATCTGAAATGCAGGGGAATTCACCCCCCATGGGGAAAGCACTACGAAGATGCTCATTGATCTACACTGAGGAACTGTCTTTCTCGCAAACAGAGAACAGTAATTTCCGCCCTGCATGGCACACTATTCCCTATTCTCTTTCCAGTGCGTTACTTTTGACCAGGGGCCTCTGTTTTTCTCAAGAACAAGAGAACTATAGTCATGAAAACAGAAATAGAAGCAGAGAGGGAGTGTGATTGTGTCACAGCACTGTGTCATCAGAGTAATGTTTAAGGTTGATATTTGCCCTATCATCTCTTCATTGTCTGGATTACGGCAGTTCTTCTGCTGAATATTGCTCTCTTGTTGGCCTATACATGTATACACCTTTACGACCTTTCCTTCTTTCCTTCCTTCTTTCTTTCCTTCTTTCTTTCTTTCTTTCCTTCTTTCCTTCTTTCCTTCTTTCCTTCCTTCTTTCTTTCCTTCTTTCTTTCCTTCCTTCTTTCCTTCCTTCTTTCCTTCTTTCTTTCCTTCCTTCTTTCTTTCCTTCTTTCCTTCTTTCTTTCCTTCCTTCTTTCTTTCCTTCTTTCTTTCCTTCTTTCTTTCCTTCTTTCCTTCTTTCTTTCCTTCTTTCTTTCCTTCTTTCCTTCTTTCTTTCCTTCTTTCCTTCTTTCTTTCCTTCTTTCTTTCTTTCCTTCTTTCTTTCCTTCTTTCCTTCTTTCTTTCCTTCTTTCCTTCTTTCCTTCTTTCTTTCCTTCTTTCCTTCTTTCCTTCTTTCTTTCCTTTCTTTCCTTCTTTCCTTCTTTCTTTCCTTCTTTCTTTCTTTCCTTCTTTCCTTCTTTCTTTCCTTCTTTCCTTTCTTTCCTTCTTTCCTTCTTTCTTTCCTTCTTTCTTTCTTTCTGTCCTTCTTTCTTTCTTTCTTTCCTTCTTTCTTTCCTTCTTTCTTTCTTTCTTTCCTTCTTTCCTTCTTTCTTTCTTTCTTTCCTTCTTTCCTTCTTTCTTTCTTTCCTTCTTTCCTTCTTTCTTTCCTTCTTTCTTTTTTTCCTTCTTTCCTTCTTTCTTTCCTTCTTTCCTTCTTTCTTTCCTTCTTTCTTTCTTTCTTTCCTTCTTTCTTTCCTTCTTTCCTTCTTTCTTTCCTTCTTTCCTTCTTTCTTTCTTTCCTTGTTTCTTTCTTTCCTTTCTTTCCTTCTTTCCTTCTTTCTTTCCTTCTTTTCTTCTTTCTTTCCTTCTTTCCTTCTTTCCTTCTTTCCTTCTTTCTTTCATACCTTCTTACCTACTTTCTTTCCTTCTTTCCTTCTTTCTTTCTTTCTTTCCTTCTTTCTTGTGTATGGCATGGTCCTACACTGGCATGGTTCTACACTGGCATGGTCCTACACTGGCATGGGTCTACACTGGCATGGTCCTACACTGGCATGGTCCTACACTGGCATGGTTCTACACTGGCATGGTTCTACACTGGCATGGGTCTACACTGGCATGGTTCTACACTGGCATGGGTCTACACTGGCATGGGTCTACACTGGCATGGGTCTACACTGGCATGGTCCTACACTGGCATGGTCCTACACTGGCATGGGTCTACACTGGCATGGTTCTACACTGGCATGGTCTTACACTGGCATGGTTCTACACTGGCATGGGTCTACACTGACATGGGTCTACACTGGCATGGTTCTACACTGGCATGGTTCTACACTGGCATGGGTCTACACTGGCATGGTCCTACACTGGCATGGTTCTACACTGGCATGGTTCTACACTGGCATGGGTCTACACTGGCATGGGTCTACACTGGCATGGTTCTACACTGGCATGGTTCTACACTGGCATGGTTCTACACTGGCATGGGTCTACACTGGCATGGTTCTACACTGGCATGGTTCTACACTGGCATGGTTCTACACTGGCATGGTTCTACACTGGCATGGGTCTACACTGGCATGGTTCTACACTGGCATGGTTCTACACTGGCATGGTTCTACACTGGCATGGTTCTACACTGGCATGGGTCTACACTGGCATGGTTCTACACTGGCATGGTTCTACACTGGCATGGGTCTACACTGGCATGGTTCTACACTGGCATGGTTATACACTGGCATGGTTCTACACTGGCATGGTTCTACACTGGCATGGGTCTACACTGGCATGGTCTTACACTGGCATGGTTCTACACTGGCATGGTTCTACACTGGCATGGGTCTACACTGGCATGGTTCTACACTGGCATGGTTCTACACTGGCATGGTTCTACACTGGCATGGTTCTACACTGGCATGGTTCTACACTGGCATGGGTCTACACTGGCATGGGTCTACACTGGCATGGTTCTACACTGGCATGGGTCTACACTGGCATGGTTCTACACTGGCATGGTTCTACACTGGCATGGGTCTACACTGGCATGGGTCTACACTGGCATGGGTCTACACTGGCATGGGTCTACACTGGCATGGGTCTACACTGGCATGGTTCTACACTGGCATGGTTCTACACTGGCATGGGTCTACACTGGCATGGGTCTACACTGGCATGGCCATATCATATGTACAGTCGCCCTAACAGGCAGCAGGTAGTCAAGCGGTTAGAGCATTTGGACAGTAAACAAAGGGTTGCTGGTTTGAATACCTGAGGTGAAAAATCTGTAATTGAGCAAGGCACAGTACCCACATTTGCTCGAGGGGAACCGTACTACTATGACTGACCCTGTAAAACAACACCTATCATACTACTATGACTGACCCTGTACAACAACACCTATCATACTACTATGGCTGACCCTGTAAAACAACACCTATCATACTACTATGACTGACCCTGTAAAACAACACCTATCATACTACTATGACTGACCCTGTACAACAACACCTATCATACTACTATGGCTGACCCTGTAAAACAACACCTATCATACTACTATGACTGACCCTGTAAAACAACACCTATCATACTACTATGACTGACCCTGTAAAACAACACCTATCATACTACTATGGCTGACCCTGTAAAACAACACCTATCATACTACTATGACTGACCCTGTAAAACAACACCTATCATACTACTATGACTGACCCTGTAAAACAACACCTATCATACTACTATGACTGACCCTGTAAAACAACACCTATCATACTACTATGACTGACCCTGTAAAACAACACCTATCATACTACTATGGCTGACCCTGTAAAACAACACCTATCATACTACTATGACTGACCCTGTAAAACAACACCTATCATACTACTATGACTGACCCTGTAAAACAACACCTATCATACTACTATGACTGACCCTGTAAAACAACACCTATCATACTACTATGACTGACCCTGTAAAACAACACCTATCATACTACTATGACTGACCCTGTACAACAACACCTATCATACTACTATGACTGACCCTGTAAAACAACACCTATCATACTACTATGACTGACCCTGTAAAACAACACCTATCATACTACTATGGCTGACCCTGTACAACAACACCTATCATACTACTACGGCTGACCCTGTAAAACAACACCTATCATACTACTATGACTGACCCTGTAACACAACACCTATCATACTACTATGGCTGACCCTGTAACACAACACCTATCATACTACTATGACTGACCCTGTAAAACAACACCTATCATACTACTATGGCTGACCCTGTACAACAACACCTATCATACTACTATGGCTGACCCTGTAAAACAACACCTATCATACTACTATGACTGACCCTGTAAAACAACACCTATCATACTACTATGGCTGACCCTGTAAAACACCACCTATCACACTACTATGACTGACCCTGTAAAACAACACCTATCATACTACTATGACTAACCCTGTACAACAACACCTATCATACTACTATGGCTGACCCTGTAAAACAACACCTATCATACTACTATGACTGACCCTGTAAAACAACACCTATCATACTACTATGGCTGACCCTGTAAAACAACACCTATCATACTACTATGGCTGACCCTGTAAAACAACACCTATCATACTACTACGGCTGACCCTGTACAACAACACCTATCATACTACTATGGCTGACCCTGTAAAACAACACCTATCATATTACTACGGCTGACCCTGTAAAACAACACCTATCATACTACTATGACTGACCCTGTAAAACAACACCTATCATACTACTATGACTAACCCTGTAAAACAACACCTATCATACTACTATGACTGACCCTGTAAAACAACACCTATCACACTACTATGACTGACCCTGTAACACAACACCTATCATACTACTATGGCTGACCCTGTAAAACAACACCTATCATACTACTATGGCTGACCCTGTAAAACAACACCTATCATACTACTATGACTAACCCTGTACAACAACACCTATCATACTACTATGGCTGACCCTGTACAACAACACCTATCATAGTACTATGACTGACCCTGTAAAACAACACCTATCATACTACTATGACTGACCCTGTAAAACAACACCTATCATACTACTATGACTGACCCTGTACAACAACACCTATCATACTACTATGACTGACCCTGTAAAACAACACCTATCATATTACTACGGCTGACCCTGTAAAACAACACCTATCATACTACTATGGCTGACCCTGTAAAACAACACCTATCATACTACTATGACTGACCCTGTAAAACAACACCTATCATACTACTATGACTGACCTTGTAAAACAACACCTATCATACTACTATGACTGACCCTGTAAAACAACACCTATCATACTACTATGGCTGACCCTGTAAAACAACACCTATCATATTACTACGGCTGACCCTGTAAAACAACACCTATCATACTACTATGACTGACCCTGTAAAACAACACCTATCATACTACTATGACTAACCCTGTACAACAACACCTATCATACTACTATGACTGACCCTGTAAAACAACACCTATCACACTACTATGGCTGACCCTGTAACACAACACCTATCATACTACTATGGCTGACCCTGTAAAACAACACCTATCATACTACTATGGCTGACCCTGTAAAACAACACCTATCATACTACTATGACTGACCCTGTAAAACAACACCTATCATACTACTATGACTGACCCTGTACAACAACACCTATCATACTACTATGACTGACCCTGTAAAACAACACCTATCATACTACTATGACTGACCCTGTAAAACAACACCTATCATACTACTATGACTGACCCTGTACAACAACACCTATCATAGTACTATGACTGACCCTGTAAAACAACACCTATCATACTACTATGACTGACCCTGTAAAACAACACCTATCACTACTACTATGACTGACCCTGTAAAACAACACCTATCATACTACTATGACTGACCCTGTACAACAACACCTATCATACTACTATGACTGACCCTGTAAAACAATACCTATCATACTACTATGACTGACCCTGTAAAACAACACCTATCATACTACTATGACTGACCCTGTAAAACAACACCTATCATACTACTATGGCTGACCCTGTACAACAACACCTATCATAGTACTATGACTGACCCTGTAAAACAACACCTATCATACTACTATGACTGACCCTGTAAAACAACACCTATCATACTACTATGACTGACCCTGTACAACAACACCTATCATACTACTATGACTGACCCTGTAAAACAACACCTATCATACTACTATGACTGACCCTGTAAAACAACACCTATCATACTACTATGACTGACCCTGTAAAACAACACCTATCATACTACTATGGCTGACCCTGTACAACAACACCTATCATACTACTATGGCTGACCCTGTAAAACAACACCTATCATACTACTACGGCTGACCCTGTAAAACAACACCTATCATACTACTATGACTGACCCTGTAAAACAACACCTATCATACTACTATGACTGACCCTGTAAAACAACACCTATCATACTACTATGACTGACCCTGTAAAACAACACCTATCATACTACTATGACTGACCCTGTAAAACAACACCTATCATACTACTATGGCTGACCCTGTAAAACAACACCTATCATACTACTATGACTGACCCTGTAAAACAACACCTATCATACTACTATGACTGACCCTGTAAAACAACACATATCATACTACTACGGCTGACCCTGTAAAACAAACACATTACACCGCACCTATCCGGTGTATGTGACCAGTGGCAACCTGTTTTGAGCCCCGCCTGTTTAACTAAAAAAATTAAGGCGTGTCACATATCAGTTAGAATTTAAAAAAAAAAGATACATCTTTGAGTTAATAAAGCCTCCATACAAACATGATCTCTTTTTGTTTTATTGAGTTCGGCAGCTCCAACATGAAGGTGTTTCAGCTCAGTGCTTTCTGTGGTGGTGGGGCAGCCAGCGGAAAATACAAAGCATAAGGGGTTGGTAATGTTCTCTAGTTGTGCCGTGATTGGCTCAGTGTTCTGTCACTCATGGGGACACTACGTCACTGCCAAATCTAAGGGTAGAACTCGAACATTCAAGCCCCTTGAGTGCTGCCATATAGTTACATTAGAAGTGCCCATCCAAGAAGGCTCAAGGTCATTGGCCACAGATAAAATTACGTCAAATCACATTACATCTACCGTAGATTTGATTGGACTGATCATGTCAACATCACACTTTCAAAATCTTAGCTAGCTAGCTAGACAAATACTCATCATCATGAATCAAGTCGACAATCTACTGGCAAATCCTTTTCAGTCCTTGTCATATGAAGATAAATTATATATAAAACGCATCGGTGCTCATCGATCATTAGAATAAACAACTAAAATCGCAAACTCAACAATGAGTGGTTTGGAAGGAATCAGCGACTACCTGCAAGCATCGCTAATCAATAACTAGCCTGCTATTCAGTGGAGAGGGTGTGTGGTCCACGTCTGGGTGCAAGGGTCTCTTTTCCAAGTTTAAAATGATAAACATTCACAAGCAACACCATGGGCCAGAAAAAGTTGAATACATCGGACATGTTGTCAATCCAGCAGGACTTCTGCCTCGTTCAAAACAACTGGAAACTCGGAACTGGGAAATCTCAGACTACAGTGAGTTCAAGACAACAGGGAACTCGGGAACTGGGAAATCTCAGACTACAGTGAGTTCAAGACAACTGGGAACTCGGGAACTGGGAAATCTCAGACTACAGTGAGTTCAAGACAACTGGGAACTCTGACTGGGAAAATATGTTTTGAACTCAGAATTCCAAGTCGGGAACTCGGGTCTCTTTCTAGAGTTCCGACCTGAAGATCACTGACGTCATGATTCAACCTAGTTTTTTCAGAGTTTCCAGTTGTCTTGAAAGCATATATCCAGAGAATGCCAGACTTTGATGACAAGTGAGCACAACAAACAGAAAAGAAAGTAATACTAAGTGTGTGTTGTGTAGTAAGCTGTTAGTAGCCCATGTGCCTCACCTTAATAATTTGTCCCCTTTCCCCCTCATAAAATAGCCTACTGTTTTGGCATGTAGCCTATAGCCTGCTTTAGAGAAATGTAATCATCAAATATTGCAAGGGCTTTCATTGTCTGCTTATATGTCCCCTTTATTTATCCTACGGTTCTGACTTGGTGTACAGGGAGAATACTGTAAGTACGGCCCATGTTCTGAATTCTGTCTGTACATTTCAAAAGTGCTGAACAAATAGTTATATTGACTACGTCCGTCGTCGCTCCTTAATGTCTTAATCAAAATGATGGATTGACTCTTATCTTGCTCACCGTTCCCTTTTGTCATAGTTTTGTATCTCAATTGTCAGTAGTAACCACATTTGTGCAAGTCAGCCATTTAAACTATGTTTTTTTTTTAAAGGCAGTAAACGAGGCTGAATAAACTGTTTCGCTGCGGTGGTAACGATTCAATCCATGGTGTTAAAAATAAAGCTCTGCTGTTGGGACAGCTTTATGTAGGCCCTAACCGTCTGTGTGCACCGTTTGTCACCGGTATAGTGTGATTCATGTATTGTGTTGTGTTGAGGCTCTGTTGGGATGCATCTGAAACGTTTTTTTTTTTCTCCCCACACCAAAATGTACATGCTAAAATCGCAATTATATAATGTAACAATACAAAAATGCTTTAGGCCCATATCAACAGCCGTATCATATGTACATAAAGCCTAATCTAATGACTTCACATCCGGTAGGACTCTCGCCAGACGCCTGGCGGCGCACTGTGTTCTATAACGTTAGACCGGGGGGGGGGGAAATCTGGAGAAAGAGAGAAGAGGCGCGCCACAGGACGAACCCTCCCTCCCTCTCTTCCTCCCTCCCTCTCTCTCTCTCCCACTCATTAGTGTGCTACATTTCGCTGTCGATTTCGGGGCAAACAAGCTGCGCAGGACTAGCTTCGCTCATCTGAAGAGATTTATATATCAATCCGGGACATTTTTTCGTCTCCTTGTTAATCGTGGAGTTGATCCTGTCGATTTTAGAGGACAATTTGACTGTGATATCGGCGCAGATCAGCTTGGAAGATGGTTCGAGTCTCCGTAATATCGGTCCTTATTTTGGGCATCGTAGTTCCAGGGTTGGCCGGCTATATTGAGGTAGGAATGTAGTCCGGAATCGGACACGCATTGTATTTGTTTTTCCTGTTTGTCTTTCTTGTTAACTTGGAATCACGGAGGTGGTTTATCAAAGCTCACGAGATTACTGCGTACTCCCCTGTAACCCATACGCTGCCTATATGTTTATCTACAGACTCTAGCCTCTTTTATGGCTTTGTAACATTCTGCATTTCTGCTACATTCGCCTACCTTTTTTTGTTGTTGCATTTGTTAGGCTGATACATTAACATATCAGCTTTTCTTGTCATTTGGGCATCAGAAATAATTCGCACTGTGGCTATTCGACATGGACTGTCTGCTGTTTTTTTATTTATAGGAAGCTTGTTACAAGGACGATTGATTCAGTACATTGTATCTCACGCCAGTGTGTCGTTTGTGGTAATGTGCGCTAACACTGTTAAAGCCAATTCATGCTTGCTCTGGCAATGCTTGCTGGAGGCTCCGTACAGAGGGTGTGACGCAATTGCGGAGGCTTACAGAGGCCAAATCGTGCTACATACCGCATAGCTGTGCGCCTCCCAAATGTTGTAGCAATGTGGAGTGCTCAGTATCAGTGGCGTGTATTCATGGATGCCAATGGGAGCCGGGCTTCCCCAAAAAATTGACCAAGGAAACAAAAACATACAAAATAATTACATATTTTGTCTGTGTTTTCATAAATGTGCTTCAATTCCCAAGAGGTTTAATGTGTCTCGAATGCAAGGGAAGCCAGCGAGCAATTAGCCTCCCTTGATTAAAAAATAATCTTAAATAGTCCTGGCACACCAAAAAAAAGTATCAAGGGAAGCCAGTTGGAATTTGGCTTCAGACCTATCAAATCACAAGCCAAATGTCATTATTGACAGAAAAAAAACGTTGTTGCATCTCATTGTGTTGTTGCCCTCCGGTGCCTAGCTAGATATAATAACCCCTTTTCCTAACAGGCCCACAATGTGGTTACTAAAGTTTGATTTTGGATATATTTGGCTGTTTTCTCTGCATGACATTTTAGAAGTTGTCCCCCTTTTCAGGTTTAGAAAAAGTGACTGCTAAATGCTAACTCTCGTTCGTATAGACTGTTAGCATAGTTAGCATACAGAAGTTGTTGCTGGTAGTCGAAGTAGTTTTTCAACAGTAATGCAGTTGATTGATTGACGGTGACCTGAACTTTTTATTGGAGTTGACTTCCATACAGCATTATACTCTGATTTTAACCTCAACATACTGTGGAATAGATATAAAATGGGGATGGGGAGATTTGGGATGCAGGTGGGAAAATGGTGCATAAAAAAAAAAGAAAAAAAAAGAGTTTACTTCATGCCATCTTGGCTGAGCTCCTATGTCAAGCACCGGGTAATGGACTCCAACATCTCAGAAAATGTATTTTCATTCAGCCAGGTGCCTGTAATGAGCTGGGTGGCTTTAGAGACTAGCCCGTTATCACTACGGGTGGTACGGTGCAGACCACTTTATTGGATGTGTATAACCGCTCCCCGATGCAAAAGAAGTATGAACTCTAGTGACTTCTACGGAAGCCGCATCGCCGTAAATTCTGTACGTTCACTGCAGATGTCGGATTGACCATGCAGATGCTTTTTTTTAGAATGTGGGTCGGAAGGAAAGGCTGCTGTGACAACGACGTTGTCATAGCAGGAATTACAGCAGGGTAGACTAGGAGAGGGGTTGCAAGCTGTTACACCAGAGATGAAAGGAAAGGCGACTTCGTAGCCATGGTTTGTGCTTGGCAATGTGATCCGGTGGCTCCACGCTGAGGGTGTGACGCAATTCTGGAGGCCAAATCACTCCTACTTTTTTTAATGCAGAGTGTTCCGTATAGGTCTGCATTGACATGATTGGTTGACGGTAGGTGGGGGTGGTACATCCCCGTATAAACACAAACTCTCTTTCTTGACAACAGCTCTGCTCCACCAAGCGCAAGAAGAATGAAAGCCCTGAGGTCGCATCGCAGTAAACGCTGTACGGCCAATGCAGATGTCAGGAAGGACCATAAATTGTCTTTAAGACACTGTAGAGGCAGCGAGAGAGCTTTGGCTCAGAAAACGTACCTCAGTCCAGGGATGAGTCATGCGTTGTACTCCATAACGGCTGCTGTGGTACTGTGGTGCTACTGCAAGCTAGAATGAGGACGAAAACGGCAGTTTGCTTAAACTAGCAGTCGTGCTATCTTCTCGGTGTAGCAGTTGGGGTAATGGGACAGTTTATAGTACAACGTATTTTGTCATTCCTGGATTGAGGTACATTTTCCGAGCCATAGCTCGTGCTGGCTCCACGGTGTCTTAAAATACACAGGAAGCCTGTCTGACCCTAGTGCAGCTGTAAACAGGCGGGTCCTATCTGCTGGCTAAGCCAGGATCAGAGTGGCCTGGACACGACATGCTTCTAAAGTCTTCCTCTCAATATAACAACACAATGATCATTCATTTGATCTCAGACCTCATCGACCGCCATGTGTTAATCACCGTGATGTGTTTATCACCATGATGTGTTTATCACCATGATGTGTTTATCACCGTGTGTTTATCACCATGATGTGTTTATCACCATGATGTGTTTATCACCATGACGTGTTTATCACCATGACGTGTTTATCACCATGACGTGTTTATCACCATGACGTGTTTATCACCATGACGTGTTTATCACCATGATGTGTTTATCACCATGATGTGTTTATCACCATGATGTGTTTATCACCATGATGTGTTTATCACCATGATGTGTTTATCACCATGATGTGTTTATCACCATGATGTGTTTATCACCATGATGTGTTTATCACCATGATGTGTTTATCACCGTGTGTTTATCACCATGATGTGTTTATCACCATGATGTGTTTATCACCGTGTGTTTATCACCGTGTGTTTATCACCATGATGTGTTTATCACCATGATGTGTTTATCACCGTGTGTTTATCACCGTGTGTTTATCACCATGATGTGTTTATCACCATGATGTGTTTATCACCATGATGTGTTTATCACCATGATGTGTTTACCATGATGTGTTTACCGCCACGTGTTTACCACAAGGAGAAAAAGCAGG
The DNA here is from genome assembly GCF_045679555.1 of Salvelinus alpinus. NCBI lineage: Eukaryota > Metazoa > Chordata > Actinopteri > Salmoniformes > Salmonidae > Salvelinus > Salvelinus alpinus. Next base: position 50,967,492 of record NC_092107.1, on the reverse strand, counting down.
GAACCAGCAACTGACTGGTTTTGAGAGGCTGGTAACTATATAGTTGTTACAGGTAACTGCCAAATATATAGGAAGCGCTTGAGTAAATGAGGGATATAAAGTATATTGAACAGGTTCCAGAGTAAATGAAGTAATTAATATCCCATCATGTAGAAACCTGCTGCGCAGGCCATTATTTAGGCTCCCATGGCTGTGCCCCCATAGGATGACCATGCCCCCGTCGACAGGGCAGGAGTCCTCACTGAACGGTTTGATGAGTATGGAAAACGATGTAAACCCTATGACATGGGCCGTCTCAGTCACCAGATCTCAACGCAATTGCACACTTGCGGGAGATTGTGGAGTGGCGCCTGAGACAGCGTTTTCCACCACCATCATCATCATCAAAACACCAAATAATGGAAATTCTAGTGGAAGAATGATGTCACATCCCTCCAATAAAATTCCATAATCATGGTGGCCTATCGGCCTATTAAAACACCTGTTGGTTTACCTTTTTATGTTGCCCGTTACCTGTAAGTTATTGACACAACAATCCTTTTTACAATGACATTAAAGGCAATTCACTCTCGAAAGAAATCATGCTTTTATATTAGCCTACTTTTGTTTTATTTTTCTGGAGTCGGCCTAGCTAGCCAGAGACTATACAGAATAGGAACATACCCTTTATTTTTCTGGAGTCGGCCTAGCTAGCCAGAGACTGTACAGAATAGGAACATACCCTTTATTTTTCTGGAGTCGGCCTAGCTAGCCAGAGACTATACAGAATAGGAACATACCCTTTATTTTTCTGGAGTCGGCCTAGCTAGCCAGAGACTATACAGAATAGGAACATACCCTTTATTTTTCTGGAGTCGGCCTAGCTAGCCAGAGACTGTACAGAATCGGAACGTACCCTTTATTTTTCTGGAGTCGGCCTAGCTAGCCAGAGACTGTACAGAATCGGAACGTACCCTTTATTTTTCTGGAGTCGGCCTAGCTAGCCAGAGACTGTACAGAATAGGAACATACCCTTTATTTTTCTGGAGTCGGCCTAGCTAGCCAGAGACTGTACAGAATCGGAACGTACCCTTTATTTTTCTGGAGTCGGCCTAGCTAGCCAGAGACTGTACAGAATCGGAACGTACCCTTTATTTTTCTGGAGTCGGCCTAGCTAGCCAGAGACTGTACAGAATCGGAACGTACCCTTTATTTTTCTGGAGTCGGCCTAGCTAGCCAGAGACTGTACAGAATCGGAACGTACCCTTTATTTTTCTGGAGTCGGCCTAGCTAGCCAGAGACTATACAGAATAGGAACGTACCTTTTATTTTACTGGAGTAGGCCTAGCTAGCCAGAGACTGTACAGAATAGGAACCATATACTGATCAGAAGAGAAACATTTCACCTCTGTCTGGCCTCGTGCTGCATTGGACAGATGAGGCCCAGATGACCCTCAGGTCCTAGTTATGGTTGTGTGTGTGTGTGTGTGTGATTCTATTGTTCCTTACAGACAAAGGTGTGTCTGTGTGTTATATCAGTGTGCTATATCAGGCTTGGGTTATGATGAGATAAAGACGTATTGAATTCTCAGAGCAAAGTAAACAAGCCAGGCACTATACAACTGACTGAGCCGGCTATGCACAATGTGCTGCTGGTGCTGCACTGGAAGGGATTTGGGTATCACAGGGCCAGGCTTGGGAAGGATTTGGGTATCACAGGGCCTGGCTTGGGAAGGATTTGGGTATCACAGGGCCAGGCTTGGGAAGGATTTGGGTATCACAGGGCCTGGCTTGGGAAGGATTTGCGACAGTGTGTCTCCTGGTACGTGTTGTGTAGGCTGTTATCTGGGAGAGAATGCTTTCCCTGCTGTTTCTTGCACCACAACCTCTGTGTTTGCAGCAGCGGGGGCAAGTGGACTGCTATTGGGAATTATTGCTAATTATTTCAAATCAAATGTATTTATAAAGCCCTTCTAACATCAGCTGATGTCTCAAAGTGCTGTACAGAAACCCAGCCTAAACCCCCCCCAAACAGAAAGCGATGCAGGTGTAGAAGCACGGTGGCTAGGAAAAACTCCCTAGAAAGGCCAGAACCCTAGGAAGAAACCTAGAGAGGAACCAGGCTATGAGGGGTGGCCAGTCCTCTTCTGGCTGTGCCGGGTGGAGATTATAACAGAACATGGCCAAGATGTTCAAATGTTCATAAATGACCAGCATGGTCAAATAATAATAATAATAATCACAGTAGTTGTCGAGGATGCAGCAAGTCAGCACCTCAGGAGTAAATGTCAGTTGGCTTTTCATAGCTGATCATTCAGAGTATCTCTACCACTCCTACTGTCTCTAGAGAGTTGAAAACAGCAGGTCTGGGACAGGTAGCACGTCCGGTGAACAGGTCAGGGTTCCATAGCCGCAGGCAGAACAGTTGAAACTGGAGCAGCAGCACGGCCAGGTGGACTGGGGACAGCAAGGAGTCATCAGGCCAGGTTGTCCTGAGGCATGGTCCAAGGGCTCAGGTCCTCTGAGAGAGAAAGATAATTAGAGCGAGCATACTTAAATTCACACAGGACACCATATTTATTATTATTTAACCAGAAAATCTATAGTGCTGCACTCTGGGTAATAAGCCTATCCATTTGAATGGTTATGAATGAATGTTCAGGGTTTTTTATTGAACAAAAAGGCTGCTCAATATTTAGTAGTCTGTGCCGTGGGATGATTAGGGCGGATTTTAACGGAATAGTGGTTGTGGTATGGTTGAGTTAAACCTTGGTGGAATAACTTCCTCTTATCTCTTAGAGGGCCCTGTGTTGGACTAATCCTTTCTGTTGACTGGGGATATGCTTCATGATAAGCATCACGTTTCCCTGTAGGGCTTTCTGGAGGGAAACTGTGAAGTCAGCGGGATATGTTTTGAGTCTTTTTATTACAGAAAGTGAAACGACGTGTCTGTTTGCTGCTGTTCATTACATCATGTAGCTGTCCTTTAGGCTACGGCCTAAATTACATTACTTCATATGGACAGAATATGTAGCATAGGCTACCGAATCGATGAAAATAAACTCATTCATGAGGAAATATTTGGATCTGGTGAAAGGGAGACATATTTTGGTCATTTCAATTAAAACATAAGAGGAAAACATAAGAGTGTGTTTTAAATTGAAATGACCAAAATATGTCTCCCTTTCACCAGATCCAAATATTTCCGCATGAATGAGTTTATTTTCATAGATTCGTTAGCCTATGCTACAAATTCTAATATTCTGTCCATATGAAGTAATGTATTTTCAGCAAACAGACACATTGTTTCACTTTCTGTAATAAAAAGACTCAAAACAGATCCCGCAGACTTCACGTGACAATAAAAATGTAAACATTTTGTGATTTTAGAGACAAAGTGCAGATCAATTGTTTAGTCGCTCCCCCCCCCCCCCCCTCCCCCCAGCATCCGTAGTGATTCAGACTGGGCCGTAATGATTAGACTGGTTTTACCCTGCTGGTAATTTCTCTGTACTTTCTTTGTTCCTCTTTCACTTCCATTACCAGTCAGTCTGTTCCTCTTTTAGTTACAGAAACACTATGACTCCACTTCTGTTTTTACGTTGTGCATTACAGATGTCACCCTATCGGGGGGCCGCGGGTCAGCGGTAGTGGCCTGTCGGGGGGCCGCGGGTCAGCGGTAGTGGCCTGTCGGGGGGCCGCGGGTCAACAGTAGTGGCCTGTCGGGGGGCCGCGGGTCAACAGTAGTGGCCTGTCGGGGGGCCGCGGGTCAACAGTAGTGGCCTGTCGGGGGGCCGCGGGTCAACAGTAGTGGCCTGTCGGGGGGCCGCGGGTCAACAGTAGTGGCCTATCGGGGGCCGCGGGTCAACAGTAGTGGCCTGTCGGGGGGCCGCGGGTCAACAGTAGTGCCCTACCGGGGGCCGCGGGTCAGCGGTAGTGCCCTATCGGGGGCTGCGGGTCAACAGTAGTGGCCTGTCGGGGGCTGCGGGTCAACAGTAGTGGCCTGTCAGGGGCTGCGGGTCAACGGTAGTGGCCTGTCGGGGGGCCGCGGGTCAACAGTAGTGGCCTGTCGGGGGGCCGCGGGTCAGCGGTAGTGGCCTGTCGGGGGGCCGCGGGTCAGCGGTAGTGGCCTGTCGGGGGGCCGCGGGTCAACGGTAGTGGCCTGTCGGGGGGCCGCGGGTCAACGGTAGTGCCCTGTCGGTGGGCCGCGGGTCAACAGTAGTGGCCTATCGGGGGGCCGCGGGTCAACAGTAGTGCCCTGTCGGGGGGCCGCGGGTCAACAGTAGTGCCCTGTCGGGGGGCCGCGGGTCAACAGTAGTGCCCTACCGGGGGCCGCGGGTCAGCGGTAGTGCCCTATCGGGGGGCCGCGGGTCAACAGTAGTGGCCTATCGGGGGGCCGCGGGTCAACAGTAGTGCCCTCTATAGAGTCTAGGGTACCATTGGAGATGCTGTCATTCATTATCTATGGTCCTGGAATAATAAATAAATGCAGCTCTGTTCTGCAGGAGGGCAGCCGTTTTATAAATCTGCGTTTATCAGGAGAGTTGCATCATGTGTTTTGGCATTTGCTGATAGCGCTCACATCGGATTAATGCAACGCAGAATAGCTGACTTTTAAAAATGTTTTATCCCGTTCGGTGCACGGCTCTGTGAGGGGAGTCGCCCTCTGGCTCTGTGAGGGGGGGGAGTCGCCCTCTGGCTCTGTGAGGGGGGGGAGTCGCCCTCTGGCTCTGTGAGGGGGGGGAGTCGCCCTCTGGCTCTGTGAGGGGGGGGAGTCGCCCTCTGGCTCTGTGAGGGGGGGAGTCGCCCTCTGGCTCTGTGAGGGGGGGGAGTCGCCCTCTGGCTCTGTGAGGGGGGGGAGTCGCCCTCTGGCTCTGTGAGGGGGGGGAGTCGCCCTCTGGCTCTGTGAGGGGGGGGAGTCGCCCTCTGGCTCTGTGAGGGGGGGGAGTCGCCCTCTGGCTCTGTGGGGGGGGAGTCGCCCTCTGGCTCTGTGAGGGGGGGGAGTCGCCCTCTGGCTCTGTGAGGGGGGGGAGTCGCCCTCTGGCTCTGTGAGGGGGGGGAGTCGCCCTCTGGCTCTGTGAGGGGGGGGAGTCGCCCTCTGGCTCTGTGAGGGGGGGGAGTCGCCCTCTGGCTCTGTGAGGGGGGGGAGTCGCCCTCTGGCTCTGTGAGGGGGGGGAGTCGCCCTCTGGCTCTGTGAGGGGGGGGAGTCGCCCTCTGGCTCTGTGAGGGGGGGGAGTCGCCCTCTGGCTCTGTGAGGGGGGGGAGTCGCCCTCTGGCTCTGTGAGGGGGGGGCAGTGAACTCAGACATTATGTCTGTAGTTGAAGCACAACACAAGTAACATGTTTTTGTATATGCGCAGGTTACATCGTAGTGCACACGGTACAATGCTTTACTCGCAAGCTATTTTTGTATTTAGTAAAAGGCCTAGAAATAGCAGGTTGCTATCCTGTCAATAGGCCTGTAGTAGCCTACATGTTGACCTTACTGCCTTGGGTTTCTAGTCGGACAGCCTTCGTGGTGTTTGGATAAAGAGTCCATTATAAATCCCAGTCATTCAAATCAAATCACATTTTTATTTGTCACGCGCGCCGAATACAACAGGTTGTGGACCTTAACAGTGAAATGCTTGCTTTACGAGCCCTTAACCAACAAATAAATGTTAAAGTATTTACTCAATTAAACTGAAGAAAAATAAATAAATAACATTTCATTTAAAGAGCAACAATAAAAGAACAGTAGTGAGGGTATTACGGTACAATGTGGAGTCTATATACAGGGTGTTACGGTACAGAGTCAATGTGGAGACTATATACAGGGTGTTACGGTACAGAGTCAATGTGGAGGCTATATACAGGGTGTTACGGTACAGAGTCAATGTGGAGGCTATATACAGGGTGTTACGGTACAGAGTCAATGTGGAGGCTATATACAGGGTGTTACGGTACAGAGTCAATGTGGAGGCTATATACAGGGTGTTACGGTACAGAGTCAATGTGGAGGCTATATACAGGGTGTTACGGTACAGAGTCAATGTGGAGGCTATATACAGGGTGTTACGGTACAGAGTCAATGTGGAGGCTATATACAGGGTGTTACGGTACAGAGTCAATGTGGAGGCTATATACAGGGTGTTACGGTACAGAGTCAATGTGGAGGCTATATACAGGGTGTTACGGTACAGAGTCAATGTGGAGGCTATATACAGGGTGTTACGGTACAGAGTCAATGTGGAGGCTATATACAGGGTGTTACGGTACAGAGTCAATGTGGAGGCTATATACAGGGTGTTACGGTACAGAGTCAATGTGGAGGCTATATACAGGGTGTTACGGTACAGAGTCAATGTGGAGGCTATATACAGGGTGTTACGGTACAGAGTCAATGTGGAGGCTATATACAGGGTGTTACGGTACAGAGTCAATGTGGAGGCTATATACAGGGTGTTACGGTACAGAGTCAATGTGGAGGCTATATACAGGGTGTTACGGTACAGAGTCAATGTGGAGGCTATATACAGGGTGTTACGGTACAGAGTCAATGTGGAGGCTATATACAGGGTGTTACGGTACAGAGTCAATGTGGAGGCTATATACAGGGTGTTACGGTACAGAGTCAATGTGGAGGCTATATACAGGGTGTTACGGTACAATGTGGAGGCTATATACAGGGTGTTACGGTACAGAGTCAATGTGGAGGCTATATACAGGGTGTTACGGTACAGAGTCAATGTGGAGGCTATATACAGGGTGTTACGGTACAGAGTCAATGTGGAGGCTATATACAGGGTGTTACGGTACAGAGTCAATGTGGAGGCTATATACAGGGTGTTACGGTACAGAGTCAATGTGGAGGCTATATACAGGGTGTTACGGTACAGAGTCAATGTGGAGGCTATATACAGGGTGTTACGGTACAGAGTCAATTTGGAGGCTATATACAGGGGGTACCGGTACAGAGTCAATGTGGAGGCTATATACAGGGTGTTACGGTACAGAGTCAATGTGTGGGGGCACCGGTTAGTCGAGGTAAAGTGACTCCATAGATAATAGAGTAGCAGCAATGTAAAAACGGGGTGTGTGGGGGGCGGGGGGCAATGCAAATAGTCGGGGGGGGCGGGGGACAATGCAAGTAGTTGGGGGTGGGGGGGACAATGTAAATAGTTGGGGGGGAACAATGCAAATAGTCTGGGTAGCCATTTGATTAGCTGTTCAGGAGTCTTATGGCTTGGGGGGTAGAAGCTGTTTAGAAAACCTCTTGGACCTAGACTTGGCGCTCCGGTAACACTTGCCGTGTGGTAGCAGAGAGAACAGTCTTTGACTAGGGTGGCTGGAATCTTTGGCAATTTTTACGGTCTTCCTCTGACACCGCCTGGTATAGAGGTCGTGGATGGCAGGAAGCTTGGCCCCAGTGATGTACTGGGCCGTAGGCACTACCCGTTTTAGTGCCTTGCGGTCGGAGGCCGAGCTGTTGCCATACCAGGCAGTGATGCAACCAGTCAGGATGCTCTCAATGGTGCAGCTGTAGAACTTTTGGCATGGGTCCTCAGATCCTCAAAATCTTTTCAGTCTCCTGAGGTGGAATAGGTTTTGTCGTGCCCTCTTCACGACTGTCTTGATGTGTTTGGACCATGATAGTTCGTTGGTGATGTGGACGCCAAGGTGCTCTCAACCTGCTCCCCTACAGCCCCGTCAATGAGAATGGGGTCGTGCTCGGTCCTCCTTTTCCTGTCGTCCACAATCATCTCCTTTGTCTTGATCACATTGAGGGAGAGGTTGTTGTCCTGGCACCACACTGTCAGGTCTCTGACCTCGTCCCTATTGGCTGTCTCATCGTTGTCAGTGATCAGGCCTTCCACTGTTGTGTCGTCAGCAAACTTAATGATGGTGTTGGAGTTGTGCCTGCCCATGCAGTCATGAGTGAACAGGGAGTACAGGAGGGGACTGAGCACGCACACCTGAGGGACCTCTGTGTTGAGGATCAGCATGACCAATGTATTGTTGCCTACCCTTACCACCTGGGGGCGGCCCGTCAGGAAGTCCAGGATCCAGTTGCAGAGGGAGGTGTTTAGTCCCAGGGTCCTTAGCTTAGTGATGAGCTTTGAGGGCACTATGGTGTTGAACGCTGAGCCGGAGTCAATGAATTCTCTCTGCTACCACACGACAAGCGGTACTGGAGCACCAAGTCTAGGTCCAAGAGGCTTCTAAACAGCTTCTACCCCCAAGACATAAGCTTCCTGAACATCTAGTCAAATGGTTACCCAGAATATTTGAATATTCACATTGACCCTCCCCTCTCCACACCACTGCCAGTCTCTGTTGTCATCTATGCATAGTCCCTTTTAATTAACTCTTCCTACATGTACATACTAACTCAACTAACCGGTGCCCTCGCACATTGACTCTGTACCGGCACCCCCCTGTATATATTGTTATTATTTTACTGCTGCTCTTTAATGACTTGTTACTTTTATTTCTTATTCTTATCTGTATTTTTTGATCTGCGCTGTCGGTTAGGGGCTCGTAAGTAAGTATTTCACTGTGAGGTCTACACCTGTTGTATTCAGCATTTCACTGTGAGGTCTACTACACCTGTTGTATTCAGCATTTCACTGTGAGGTCTACTACACCTGTTGTATTCAGCATTTCACTGTGAGGTCTACTACACCTGTTGTATTCAGCATTTCACTGTAAGGTCTACTACACCTGTTGTATTCAGCATTTCACTGTGAGGTCTACTACACCTGTTGTATTCAGCATTTCACTGTGAGGTCTACTACACCTGTTGTATTCAGCATTTCACTGTGAGGTCTACTACACCTGTTGTATTCAGCATTTCACTGTAAGGTCTACTACACCTGTTGTATTCAGCATTTCACTGTAAGGTCTACTACACCTGTTGTATTCAGCATTTCACTGTGAGGTCTACTACACCTGTTGTATTCAGCATTTCACTGTGAGGTCTACTACACCTGTTGTATTCAGCATTTCACTGTGAGGTCTACTACACCTGTTGTATTCAGCATTTCACTGTAAGGTCTACTACACCTGTTGTATTCAGCATTTCACTGTGAGGTCTACTACACCTGTTGTATTCAGCATTTCACTGTAAGGTCTACTACACCTGTTGTATTCAGCATTTCACTGTGAGGTCTACTACACCTGTTGTATTCAGCATTTCACTGTGAGGTCTACTACACCTGTTGTATTCAGCATTTCACTGTAAGGTCTACTACACCTGTTGTATTCAGCATTTCACTGTGAGGTCTACTACACCTGTTGTATTCAGCATTTCACTGTAAGGTCTACTACACCTGTTGTATTCAGCATTTCACTGTGAGGTCTACTACACCTGTTGTATTCAGCATTTCACTGTGAGGTCTACTACACCTGTTGTATTCAGCATTTCACTGTAAGGTCTTCCACACCTGTTGTATTCAGCATTTCACTGGGAGGTCTACTACACCTGTTGTATTCAGCATTTCACTGTGAGGTCTACTACACCTGTTGTATTCAGCATTTCACTGTGAGGTCTACTACACCTGTTGTATTCAGCATTTCACTGTAAGGTCTACTACACCTGTTGTATTCAGCATTTCACTGTAAGGTCTACTACACCTGTTGTATTCAGCATTTCACTGTGAGGTCTACTACACCTGTTGTATTCAGCATTTCACTGTAAGGTCTACTACACCTGTTGTATTCAGCATTTCACTGTAAGGTCTACTACACCTGTTGTATTCAGCATTTCACTGTGAGGTCTACTACACCTGTTGTATTCAGCATTTCACTGTAAGGTCTACTACACCTGTTGTATTCAGCATTTCACTGTGAGGTCTACTACACCTGTTGTATTCAGCATTTCACTGTGAGGTCTACTACACCTGTTGTATTCAGCATTTCACTGTAAGGTCTACTACACCTGTTGTATTCAGCATTTCACTGTGAGGTCTACTACACCTGTTGTATTCAGCATTTCACTGTGAGGTCTACTACACCTGTTGTATTCAGCATTTCACTGTGAGGTCTACTACACCTGTTGTATTCAGCATTTCACTGTGAGGTCTACTACACCTGTTGTATTCAGCATTTCACTGTAAGGTCTACTACACCTGTTGTATTCAGCATTTCACTGTAAGGTCTACTACACCTGTTGTATTCAGCATTTCACTGTGAGGTCTACTACACCTGTTGTATTCAGCATTTCACTGTGAGGTCTACTACACCTGTTGTATTCAGCATTTCACTGTGAGGTCTACTACACCTGTTGTATTCAGCATTTCACTGTAAGGTCTACTACACCTGTTGTATTCAGCATTTCACTGTGAGGTCTACTACACCTGTTGTATTCAGCATTTCACTGTAAGGTCTACTACACCTGTTGTATTCAGCATTTCACTGTGAGGTCTACTACACCTGTTGTATTCAGCATTTCACTGTGAGGTCTACTACACCTGTTGTATTCAGCATTTCACTGTAAGGTCTACTACACCTGTTGTATTCAGCATTTCACTGTGAGGTCTACTACACCTGTTGTATTCAGCATTTCACTGTGAGGTCTACTACACCTGTTGTATTCAGCATTTCACTGTGAGGTCTACTACACCTGTTGTATTCAGCATTTCACTGTGAGGTCTACTACACCTGTTGTATTCAGCATTTCACTGTGAGGTCTACTACACCTGTTGTATTCAGCATTTCACTGTGAGGTCTACTACACCTGTTGTATTCAGCATTTCACTGTGAGGTCTTCCACACCTGTTGTATTCAGCATTTCACTGGGAGGTCTACTACACCTGTTGTATTCAGCATTTCACTGGGAGGTCTACTACACCTGTTGTATTCAGCATTTCACTGTGAGGTCTACTACACCTGTTGTATTCAGCATTTCACTGTAAGGTCTACTACACCTGTTGTATTCAGCATTTCACTGTAAGGTCTACTACACCTGTTGTATTCAGCATTTCACTGTGAGGTCTACTACACCTGTTGTATTCAGCATTTCACTGTAAGGTCTACTACACCTGTTGTATTCAGCATTTCACTGTGAGGTCTACTACACCTGTTGTATTCAGCATTTCACTGTGAGGTCTACTACACCTGTTGTATTCAGCATTTCACTGTAAGGTCTACTACACCTGTTGTATTCAGCATTTCACTGTGAGGTCTACTACACCTGTTGTATTCAGCATTTCACTGTGAGGTCTACTACACCTGTTGTATTCAGCATTTCACTGTGAGGTCTACTACACCTGTTGTATTCAGCATTTCACTGTGAGGTCTACTACACCTGTTGTATTCAGCATTTCACTGTGAGGTCTACTACACCTGTTGTATTCAGCATTTCACTGTGAGGTCTTCCACACCTGTTGTATTCAGCATTTCACTGGGAGGTCTACTACACCTGTTGTATTCAGCATTTCACTGGGAGGTCTACTACACCTGTTGTATTCAGCATTTCACTGTGAGGTCTACTACACCTGTTGTATTCAGCATTTCACTGTGAGGTCTACTACACCTGTTGTATTCAGCATTGCACTGTGAGGTCTACTACACCTGTTGTATTCAGCATTGCATTGCACTGTGAGGTCTACTACACCTGTTGTATTCAGCATTGCATTGCACTGTGAGGTCTATTACACCTGTTGTATTCGGTGAAATATGATTTGAACAGCATTCTCACATAGGTGTTCCTTTTGTCCAGGTGTGAAAGGGCAGTGTGGAGTACAATAGAGATTGCATCATCTGTGGATCTGTTGGGGCGGTATGCAAATTGTAGTGGCCCTTGTGTTTCTGGGATAATGGTGTTGAGCCATGACCAGCCATATCATGGCTACAGATGTGAGTGCTACAGGTCGGTAGTCATTTAGGCCGGTTACCTTGGTGGTCTTGGGCACAGGGACTATGGTGGTCTGCTAGAAACATGTTGGTGTTACAGACTCCGTCAGGGACAGGTTGAAAATGTCAGTGAAGACACTTGCCATTTGGTCAGCGTACACGTCCTGGTAATCCATCTGGCCTTGTGGCCTTGTGAATGTTGACCTGTTTAAAGGTCTTACTCTCATCGGCTACGGTGACTTTTAATAAGCGTCCGGGTTAGAGTCCCGCTTCTTGAAAGAGGCAGCTCTACCCTTTAGCTCAGTGCAGCTGTTGCCTGTAATCCATGGCTTCTGGTTGGGGTATGTACGCACGGTCACTGTGGGGACGACGTCATCAATGCACTTTTTGATGAAGCCAATGACTGATGTGGTGTACTCCTCAATGCCATCGGATGAATCCCGGAACATATTCCAGTCTGTACTAACAAAACAGTCCTGTAGCTTAGCATCTGCGTCATCTGACCACTTCCCTATTGAGCGAGTCACTGGTATTTCCTGCTTTAGTTTTTGCTTGTAAGCAGGATTTAGGAGGATAGAATTATGGTCTGATTTGCCAAATGGAGGGCGAGGGAGAGCTTTGTACTTGTCTCTGTGTGGACTAAAGAATGTCGAGTTATTTTTCCCCCCCTCCTTGTAGTACATGTAACATGCTGGTAGAAATTAGGTTAAACAGATTTGTTTCCCTGCGTTTAAGTATAATATAAATATATCGCCATAGCCCTGGAAATATATCGCCGTAGCCCTGGAAATATATCGCCGTAGCCCTGGAAATATATCGCCGTAGCCCTGGAAATATATCGCCATAGCCCTGGAAATATATCGCCATAGCCCTGGAAATATATCGCCATAGCCCTGGAAATATATTGTCTGGTGTGTTGTAGCTCTGGTCTTCTCCTTACCAAGGTGTGTGTGTGTGTGTGTGTGTCCCAGTTGGCAGCAGAGTACATTGCAGGGCTTAATGAGGTCTCTCTGTGTCCTACTAAATGACCTGATGGTCTGGGAGAGACACTGTTGGTGCCATACGGAGGTGAGAAACACCTCAGCGGGAGGGTGGACAGAGATATGGAGTGTCATGATGTTGGCCTGTGGGTAAGGTTTTTGACCCCCCCCCCCCCATAAATACCTTTCTCCCTTCCCTCTCTCTCTGACTCTACTGAAGGACTGTTGAATAGCCTTTGTTAAACATAGAGAGTCTGGGAACATCAAACAAGTGGGGGAAAGGAACCATATTTTGGTAATAAAACCAGTTGAAAATATGCGTTGGTACTTAATGAATATGATGTCAGTTCAGTTGTCATCTGAGACATTATGACTGATGACAGGACGACATAAACTGTATCTGGGAAAGTCTACACATTATAGTTATCAGATTCACATGGAATTGTTGTGCAATTTAAATGTTTGAATATGAAACTATTTGTGAAAAGATTAAATGTAATTTTAGCTTCCAAATGAGAGAATTGGGTTTTTATAAGGTTCGAGCTCTGCTCAATCAGTGGCCCGCCCCTGTGAAGAGACATGGGTTATAAACTAGGAAACACACCCTTCTCTCCCTCCACTATATAAAGCCTTGACCAAAATGTAACCTTCTGTTCCGAGGACGATAGGACGACGGTCCCACGTTAAAAGGACTAACATGTCAACTACAGAACTAAGCCAACCTCAGCGTGAGCTTTGGTTGTGAATGGTATGAACTTTGAACTCTTATTCACTAAAGAAGTGAGACATCCTAGCCGTTGAGTTAGCAACAGCAGCTGTAAACGTGGGCTAGGAAAGGACGGACGACGTATCCAGTCTAGCACACAACGAAGACTCTACAACGTATCCAATTTACCACCAGAGACATTCTTCCGAGGACAGGAAGATCTCTGTTGGCCAACACGGCCAGCATCTACGATCAACTTACCGAAGCTCAGAGTAAATATTTATTGCATTTTCCTTTTCCAAATGGGCGGTAATTTAGAATGCATAAGATACTGTATTTACGATAGCACAGCTTCTCCCTTTGTTCCTCAGTCTTCCCGCTCTTTCACTCAAACCCAGCCCCCTCCCTTTGTGTAACCAGCTGTCATGTCCGCTCCGTCCACCAGGGACGTTTTCTGTATGACACAATTTGCATTTTGTATATGTAATTCTGTGTGATTAGTTAGCTATTTAGTAAATAAATAATTAAACCCAATTTTGTATTGCTGATTAAACTTGTTAGCCAGGGTTCGTGAAGATAACCAAGAATTTACAACTTTCAGATGAGACTGAAATAAGGTGACGATTAATATTGACTGCTATTGATGTAAAATATTACTAGGACTTTAAGAGTTTATTCAGAAGATAACAGCTCAATAAACACTCTTTCGTGGTGCCCCGACTTTCTAGTTAATTACATTTACATGATTAGCTCAATCAAGTAATATCAATTACAGAGAAAGGATTTTATAGAATACTATGTCATATCACTTAATACGGCATAGCCAAAGACACGCCAGTAGGGAGAGACCGAGGGAGATGGAGACAGATGCAAAGTGGATGGAGAGACGGGGAAGGTGGGTGGAGGTAGAGAGAGACAGGATAGACGGAGTGATGCACTACCCTATGGACCCTGGTCAAAAGTAGTGCACTATATAGGGAATACGGTGGGATGCAGGCTCATTCAGCTGGAATAGAACACTAACCCATTATGAATCTGTCCTGAGGCTGGGGAGGTTTCTGATTAGAACACTAACCCATTATGAATCTGTCCTGAGGCTGGGGAGGTTTCTGATTAGAACACTAACCCATTATGAATCTGTCCTGAGGCTGGAGAGGTTTCTGATTTAGAACACTAACCCATTAAGAATCTGTCCTGAGGCTGGGGAGGTTTCTGATTAGAACACTAACTCATTAAGAATCTGTCCTGAGGCTGGGGAGGTTTCTGATTAGAACACTAACCCATTATGAATCTGTCCTGAGGCTGGGGAGGTTTCTGATTAGAACACTAACTCATTAACAATCTGTCCTGAGGCTGGGGAGGTTTCTGATTAGAACACTAACCCATTAAGAATCTGTCCTGAGGCTGGGGAGGTTTCTGATTAGAACACTAACCCATTAAGAATCTGTCCTGAGGCTGGGGAGGTTTCTGATTAGAACACTACCTCATTAAGAATCTGTCCTGAGGCTGGGGAGGTTTCTGATTAGAACACTAACCCATTAAGAATCTGTCCTGAGGCTGGGGAGGTTTCTGATTAGATCACTAACCCATTAAGAATCTGTCCTGAGGCTGGGGAGGTTTCTGATTAGAACACTACCTCATTAAGAATCTGTCCTGAGGCTGGGGAGGTTTCTGATTAGAACACTAACCCATTAAGAATCTGTCCTGAGGCTGGGGAGGTTTCTGATTAGAACAATAACCCATTAAGAATCTGTCCTGAGGCTGGGGAGGTTTCTGATTAGATCACTAACTCATTAAGAATCTGTCCTGAGGCTGGGGAGGTTTCTGATTAGAACACTAACCCATTAAGAATCTGTCCTGAGGCTGGGGAGGTTTCTGATTAGATCACTAACCCATTAAGAATCTGTCCTGAGGATGGGGAGGTTTCTGATTAGAACACTACCTCATTAAGAATCTGTCCTGAGGCTGGGGAGGTTTCTGATTAGAACACTAACCCATTAAGAATCTGTCCTGAGGCTGGGGAGGTTTCTGATTAGAACAATAACCCATTAAGAATCTGTCCTGAGGCTGGGGAGGTTTCTGATTAGATCACTAACTCATTAAGAATCTGTCCTGAGGCTGGGGAGGTTTCTGATTAGATCACTAACTCATTAAGAATCTGTCCTGAGGCTGGGGAGGTTTCTGATTAGAACACTAACCCATTAAGAATCTGTCCTGAGGCTGGGGAGGTTTCTGATTAGATCACTAACCCATTAAGAATCTGTCCTGAGGCTGGGGAGGTTTCTGATTAGAACACTACCTCATTAAGAATCTGTCCTGAGGCTGGGGAGGTTTATGATTAGAACACTAACCCATTAAGAATCTGTCCTGAGGCTGGGGAGGTTTCTGATTAGAACACTAACCCATTAAGAATCTGTCCTGAGGCTGGGGAGATTTCTGATTTAGATCACTAACTCATTAAGAATCTGTCCTGAGGCTGGGGAGGTTTCTGATTAGATCACTAACTCATTAAGAATCTGTCCTGAGGCTGGGGAGGTTTCTGATTAGAACACTACCTCATTAAGAATCTGTCCTGAGGCTGGGGAGGTTTCTGATTAGAATAGAACACTAACCCATTAAGAATCTGTCCTGAGGCTGGGGAGGTTTCTGATTAGATCACTAACCCATTATGAATCTGTCCTGAGGCTGGGGAGGTTTCTGATTCGAATAGAACACTACCTCATTATGAATCTGTCCTGAGGCTGGGGAGGTTTCTGATTAGAACACTAACTCATTATGAATCTGTCCTGAGGCTGGGGAGGTTTCTGATTAGAATAGAACACTAACCCATTAAGAATCTGTCCTGAGGCTGGGGAGGTTTCTGATTAGAACACTAACCCATTAAGAATCTGTCCTGAGGCTGGGGAGGTTTCTGATTAGAATAGAACACTAACCCATTAAGAATCTGTCCTGAGGCTGGGGAGGTTTCTGATTAGAACACTAACCCATTAACAATCTGTCCTGAGGCTGGGGAGGTTTCTGATTAGAACACTAACTCATTAAGAATCTGTCCTGAGGCTGGGGAGTTTTCTGATTAGAACACTAACTCATTAAGAATCTGTCCTGAGGCTGGGGAGGTTTCTGATTAGAACACTACCTCATTAACAATCTGTCCTGAGGCTGGGGAGGTTTCTGATTAGAACACTACCTCATTAACAATCTGTCCTGAGGCTGGGGAGGTTTCTGATTAGAACACTACCTCATTAACAATCTGTCCTGAGGCTGGGGAGGTTTCTGATTAGAACACTACCTCATTAAGAATCTGTCCTGAGGCTGGGGAGGTTTCTGATTAGAATAGAACACTACCTCATTAAGAATCTGTCCTGAGGCTGGGGAGGTTTCTGATTAGAACACTAACTCATTAAGAATCTGTCCTGAGGCTGGGGAGGTTTCTGATTAGAATAGAACACTAACCCATTAAGAATCTGTCCTGAGGCTGGGGAGGTTTCTGATTAGAACACTACCTCATTAAGAATCTGTCCTGAGGCTGGGGAGGTTTCTGATTAGAATAGAACACTAACCCATTAAGAATCTGTCCTGGGGCTGGGGAGGTTTCTGATTAGAACACTAACTCATTAAGAATCTGTCCTGAGGCTGGGGAGGTTTCTGAATAGAACACTAACTCATTAAGAATCTGTCCTGAGGCTGGGGAGGTTTCTGATTAGAATAGAACACTAACCCATTAAGAATCTGTCCTGAGGCTGGGGAGGTTTCTGATTAGAACACTACCTCATTAAGAATCTGTCCTGAGGCTGGGGAGGTTTCTGATTAGAATAGAACACTAACCCATTAAGAATCTGTCCTGAGGCTGGGGAGGTTTCTGATTAGAACACTAACCCATTAACAATCTGTCCTGAGGCTGGGGAGGTTTCTGATTAGAACACTAACCCATTAAGAATCTGTCCTGAGGCTGGGGAGGTTTCTGATTAGAACACTAACCCATTAAGAATCTGTCCTGAGGCTGGGGAGGTTTCTGATTAGAACACTAACCCATTAAGAATCTGTCCTGAGGCTGGGGAGGTTTCTGATTAGAACACTACCTCATTAAGAATCTGTCCTGAGGCTGGGGAGGTTTCTGATTAGAACACTACCTCATTAAGAATCTGTCCTGAGGCTGGGGAGGTTTCTGATTAGAACACTAACTCATTAAGAATCTGTCCTGAGGCTGGGGAGGTTTCTGATTAGAACACTAACTCATTAACATTCTGTCCTGAGGCTGGGGAGGTTTCTGATTAGAACACTACCTCATTAACAATCTGTCCTGAGGCTGGGGAGGTTTCTGATTAGAACACTAACTCATTAACAATCTGTCCTGAGGCTGGGGAGGTTTCTGATTAGAACACTAACTCATTAACAATCTGTCCTGAGGCTGGGGAGGTTTCTGATTAGAATAGAACACTAACCCATTAAGAATCTGTCCTGAGGCTGGGGAGGTTTCTGATTAGAATAGAACACTAACCCATTAAGAATCTGTCCTGAGGCTGGGGAGGTTTCTGATTAGATTAGAACTGTGCTGGGGAGGTTTCTGATTAGATTAGAACTGTGCCGGGGAGGTTTCTGATTAGATTAGAACTGTGCTGGGGAGGTTTCTGATTAGATTAAAACTGTGCCGGGGAGGTTTCTGATTAGATTAGAGCTGTGCCGGGGAGATTTCTGATTAGATTAGAGCTGTGCCGGGGAGGTTTCTGATTAGATTAGAACTGTGCCGGGGAGGTTTCTGATTAGATTAGAGCTGTGCTGGGGAGGTTTCTGATTAGATTAGAGCTGTGCTGGGGAGGTTTCTGATTAGATTAGAGCTGTGCTGGGGAGGTTTCTGATTAGATTAGAGCTGTGCTGGGGAGGTTTCTGATTAGATTAGAGCTGTGCCGGGGAGGTTTCTGATTAGATTAGAGCTGTGCTGGGGAGGTTTCTGATTAGATTAGAGCTGTGCCGGGGAGGTTTCTGATTAGATTAGAGCTGTGCCGGGGAGGTTTCTGATTAGCTTAGAACTGTGCTGGGGAGATTTCTGATTAGATTAGAACTGTGCTGGGGAGGTTTCTGATTAGATTAGAACTGTGCTGGGGAGGTTACTGATTAGATTAGAACTGTGCTGGGGAGGTTTCTGATTAGATTAGAGCTGTGCTGGGGAGGTTTCTGATTAGATTAGAACTGTGCCGGGGAGGTTTCTGATTAGATTAAAACTGTGCTGGGGAGGTTTCTGATTAGATTAAAACTGTGCTGGGGAGGTTTCTGATTAGCTTAGAACTGTGCTGGGGAGGTTTCTGATTAGATTAAAACTGTGCTGGGGAGGTTTCTGATTAGAGCTGTGCCGGGGAGGTTTCTGATTAGATTAGAGCTGTGCTGGGGAGGTTTCTGATTAGATTAGAGCTGTGCCGGGGAGGTTTCTGATTAGATTAGAACTGTGCCGGGGAGGTTTCTGATTAGATTAAAACTGTGCCGGGGAGGTTTCTGATTAGATTAGAACTGTGCCGGGGAGGTTTCTGATTAGAACTGTGCTGGGGAGGTTTCTGATTAGATTAGAACTGTGCCGGGGAGGTTTCTGATTAGATTAGAGCTGTGCCGGGGAGGTTTCTGATTAGATTAGAGCTGTGCTGGGGAGGTTTCTGATTAGATTAGAACTGTGCCGGGGAGGTTTCTGATTAGCTTAGAACTCTGCTGGGGAGGTTTCTGATTAGATTAAAACTGTGCTGGGGAGGTTTCTGATTAGAACTGTGCCGGGGAGGTTTCTGATTAGATTAAAACTGTGCTGGGGAGGTTTCTGATTAGATTAAAACAGTGCTGGGGAGGTTTCTGATTAGATTAGAACTGTGCTGGGGAGGTTTCTGATTAGAGCTGTGCTGGGGAGGTTTCTGATTAGATTAAAACTGTGCCGGGAGGTTTCTGATTAGATTAGAACTGTGCTGGGGGGGTTTCTGATTAGATTAGAGCTGTGCTGGGGAGGTTTCTGATTAGATTAGAGCTGTGCTGGGGAGGTTTCTGATTAGATTAGAGCTGTGCCGGGGAGGTTTCTGATTAGAACTGTGCCGGGGAGGTTTCTGATTAGATTAGAGCTGTGCTGGGGAGGTTTCTGATTAGATTAGAGCTGTGCTGGGGAGGTTTCTGATTAGATTAGAGCTGTGCCGGGGAGGTTTCTGATTAGAACTGTGCCGGGGAGGTTTCTGATTAGATTAGAGCTGTGCCGGGGAGGTTTCTGATTAGAACTGTGCTGGGGAGGTTTCTGATTAGATTAGAGCTGTGCCGGGGAGGTTTCTGATTAGATTAGAGCTGTGCCGGGGAGGTTTCTGATTAGATTAGAACTGTGCCGGGGAGGTTTCTGATTAGATTAGAACTGTGCCGGGGAGGTTTCTGATTAGATTAGAGCTGTGCTGGGGAGGTTTCTGATTAGATTAGAACTGTGCTGGGGAGGTTTCTGATTAGATTAGAGCTGTGCTGGGGAGGTTTCTGATTAGATTAGAACTGTGCTGGGGAGGTTTCTGATTAGATTAGAGCTGTGCTGGGGAGGTTTCTGATTAGATTAGAGCTGTGCTGGGGAGGTTTCTGATTAGATTAGAACTGTGCCGGGGAGGTTTCTGATTAGCTTAGAACTGTGCTGGGGAGGTTTCTGATTAGATTAAAACTGTGCTGGGGAGGTTTCTGATTAGATTAGAACTGTGCTGGGGAGGTTTCTGATTAGATTAGAGCTGTGCTGGGGAGATTTCTGATTAGATTAGAGCTGTGCTGGTTTCTGATTAGATTAGAACTGTGCTGGGGAGGTTTCTGATTAGATTAGAGCTGTACTGGGGAGATTTCTGATTAGATTAGAGCTGTGCTGGGGAGGTTTCTGATTAGATTAGAGCTGTGCTGGTTTCTGATTAGATTAGAACTGTGCTGGGGAGGTTTCTGATTAGATTAGAACTGTGCTGGGGAGGTTTCTGGTTAGATTAGAGCTGTGCTGGTTTCTGGTTAGATTAGAGCTGTGCTGGGGAGGTTTCTGATTAGATTAGAGCTGTGCTGGTTTCTGGTTAGATTAGAGCTGTGCTGGGGAGGTTTCTGATTAGATTAGAGCTGTGCTGGGGAGGTTTCTGATTAGATTAGAACTGTGCTGGGGAGGTTTCTGATTAGATTAGAACTGTGCTGGGGAGGTTTCTGATTAGATTAGAGCTGTGCTGGGGAGACAGGGGCTGCTTTTCACAGACGCACATATTTCCACACACCCCGCTAGTGCAAACATGCATTCGAACTGAGTCATCGCTCTATGAGACATGTAAGGGTGTGTCACAGCACAGAACCGACTGATACTGTATGTTAAAATGGTAACAGGTTCTGTTCTAACTAACCAAACCATTCAGAGAGAGGTGTGGTCTCTCTCTCTCTCTCCGTGTGTTGTGTAACGTAATCCTGTTGCCCCGTCAGGCCCGCTATAATGTTCTGTTGCCCCGTCAGGCCCACTATAATGTTCTGTTGCCCCGTCAGGCCCGCTATAATGTTCTGTTGCCCCGTCAGGCCCACTATAATGTTCTGTTGCCCCGTCAGGCCCGCTATAATGTTCTGTTGCCCCGTCAGGCCCACTACAATGTTCTGTTTCCCCGTCAGGCCCACTACAATGTTCTGTGCTATAATAGTTTGGAGGCTCTGTGGCTGGAGGAGGCTCAGGATTGGTTGGTCCTAATTTAACAGAAGCAGGATTGGTGGTGTGGGAATTCCTTTGTTTGGTTTGAGGTGCTCAGGATTGCATAGCCCGAAGTCCTCCCCCTCTCCCTCCCTGCAGGGTACAGTTACACTGAGATCATGTCCTCTGTATATCTGCCTCATCCTGGTGTTTAAAGGTGGGGTCTGTTTGTTAGACTGTAAGACTGCTGTAGCAAAATTACTATCCTTCCCCTCTAACCGCACTAAACTAAATCCCCGTCGTTAACCCTATCTCTCTTTCCCCCACCTCACCTGTCTCTCTCTTTCCCCACCCCACCTGTCTCTCTCTTTCCCCACCTCACCTGTCTCTCTCTTCCCCCACCTCACCTGTCTCTCTCTTTCCCCACCTCACCTGTCTCTCTCTTTCCCCACCTCACCTGTCTCTCTCTTCCCCCACCTCACCTGTCTCTCTCTTCCCCCACCTCACCTGTCTCTCTCTTCCCCCACCTCACCTGTCTCTCTCTCTCCCCACCTCACCTGTCTCTCTCTCTCTCCCCACCTCACCTGTCTCTCTCTCTCTCCCCACCTCACCTGTCTCTCTCTCTCTCCCCACCTCACCTGTCTCTCTCTCTCTCCCCACCTCACCTGTCTCTCTCTCTCTCCCCACCTCACCTGTCTCTCTCTCTCTCCCCACCTCACCTGTCTCTCTCTCTCTCCCCACCTCACCTGTCTCTCTCTCTCTCCCCACCTCACCTGTCTCTCTCTCTCTCCCCACCTCACCTGTCTCTCTCTTTCCCCACCTCACCTGTCTCTCTCTTCCCCCACCTCACCTGTCTCTCTCTTCCCCCACCTCACCTGTCTCTCTCTTTCCCCACCTCACCTGTCTCTCTCTTCCCCCTCTCACCTGTCTCTCTCTTTCCCCACCTCACCTGTCTCTCTCTTTCCCCACCTCACCTGTCTCTCTCTTTCCCCACCTCACCTGTCTCTCTCTTTCCCCACCTCACCTGTCTCTCTCTCTCCCCACCTCACCTGTCTCTCTCTCTCCCCACCTCACCTGTCTCTCTCTCTCCCCACCTCACCTGTCTCTCTCTCTCCCCACCTCACCTGTCTCTCTCTCTCCCCACCTCACCTGTCTCTCTCTCTCCCCACCTCACCTGTCTCTCTCTCTCCCCACCTCACCTGTCTCTCTCTCTCCCCACCTCACCCTCTCTCTCTCTCTCTCTCCCCACCTCACCTGTCTCTCTCTGCTCCGTACCTCTCTGCTCCGCTCCGTAACGCTCTGGTCCGCTCCGTAACGCTCTGGTCCGCTCCGTACCGCTCTGGTCCGCTCCGTACCGCTCTGGTCCGCTCCGTACCGCTCTGGTCCGCTCCGTCCGTACCTCTCTGGTCCGCTCCGTAACGCTCTGGTCTGCTCCGGCTCCATTAAGTCAGTCCGGCTCTCTGATTGATCTATCTGTCTGAGTGTTGCTGCACCAAAACCGAACTGAGAATAGATGCAGAGAAGAGGAACCAGAGACCTCTTTAAAGTGTGCGCTGCGCTCCGCAGGGCGTTGATTATTGCTTTCCCTCCCTGTATTTACAGGCTTCACTGCACCAGCTAATGTAGGAGAAACTCATCGTGACTGGATCAGAGCTCTTATCCCTTCTGGTTGAACCCATCCATCTGGCCTCTCCTGGTTGAACCCATCCTTTACTGTTCTGTCCATCTGGCCTCTCCTGGTTGAACCCATCCTTTACTGTTCTGTCCATCTGGCCTCTCCTGGTTGAACCCATCCTTTACTGTTCTGTCCATCTGGCCTCTCCTGGTTGAACCCATCCTTTACTGTTCTGTCCATCTGGCCTCTCCTGGTTGAACCCATCCTTTACTGTTCTGTCCATCTGGCCTCTCCTGGTTGAACCCATCCTTTACTGTTCTGTCCATCTGGCCTCTCCTGGTTGAACCCATCCTTTACTGTTCTGTCCATCTGGCCTCTCCTGGTTGAACCCATCCTTTACTGTTCTGTCCATCTGGCCTCTCCTGGTTGAACCCATCCTTTACTGTTCTGTCCATCTGGCCTCTCCTGGTTGAACCCATCCTTTACTGTTCTGTCCATCTGGCCTCTCCTGGTTGAACCCATCCTTTACTGTTCTGTCCATCTGGCCTCTCCTGGTTGACTGGATGCTCCTTTTAGACAACAGACAGTCAGACACTTTTCAAACATCTCACTCGTAACAGATGGCGCTCTCCTCGTCACGGCGACACGGGGCCTGGTCCCGGAGAACCTCGTCACGGCTACACGGGGCCTGGTCCCGGAGAACCTCGTCACGGCGACACGGGGCCTGGTCCCGGAGAACCTCGTCACGGCTACACGGGGCCTGGTCCCGGAGAACCTCGTCACGGCTACACGGGGCCTGGTCCCGGAGAACCTCGTCACGGCGACACGGGGCCTGGTCCCGGAGAACCTCGTCACGGCGACACGGGGCCTGGTCCCGGAGAACCTCGTCACGGCTACACGGGGCCTGGTCCCGGAGAACCTCGTCACGGCTACACGGGGCCTGGTCCCGGAGAACCTCGTCACGGCTACACGGGGCCTGGTCCCGAAGAACCTCGTCACGGCTACACGGGGCCTGGTCCCGGAGAACCTCGTCACGGCGACACGGGGCCTGGTCCCGGAGAACCTCGTCACGGCCACACGGGGCCTGGTCCCGGAGAACCTCGTCACGGCTACACGGGGCCTGGTCCCGGAGAACCTCGTCACGGCGACACGGGGCCTGGTCCCGGAGAACCTCGTCACGGCCACACGGGGCCTGGTCCCGGAGAACCTCGTCACGGCTACACGGGGCCTGGTCCCGGAGAACCTCGTCACGGCGACACGGGGCCTGGTCCCGGAGAACCTCGTCACGGCTACACGGGGCCTGGTCCCGGAGAACCTCGTCACGGCCACACGGGGCCTGGTCCCGGAGAACCTCGTCACGGCCACACGGGGCCTGGTCCCGGAGAACCTCGTCACGGCCACACGGGGCCTGGTCCCGGAGAACCTCGTCACGGCTACACGGGGCCTGGTCCCGGAGAACCTCGTCACGGCGACACGGGGCCTGGTCCCGGAGAACCTCGTCACGGCGACACGGGGCCTGGTCCCGGAGAACCTCGTCACGGCGACACGGGGCCTGGTCCCGGAGAACCTCGTCACGGCGACACGGGGCCTGGTCCCGGAGAACCTCGTCACGGCGACACGGGGCCTGGTCCCGGAGAACCTCGTCACGGCGACACGGGGCCTGGTCCCGGAGAACCTCGTCACGGCTACACGGGGCCTGGTCCCGGAGAACCTCGTCACGGCTACACGGGGCCTGGTCCCGGAGAACCTCGTCACGGCTACACGGGGCCTGGTCCCGGAGAACCTCGTCACGGCTACATGGGGCCTGGTCCCGGAGAACCTCGTCACGGCTACACGGGGCCTGGTCCCGAAGAACCTCGTCACGGCTACACGGGGCCTGGTCCCGGAGAACCTCGTCACGGCTACACGGGGCCTGGTCCCGGAGAACCTCGTCACGGCTACACGGGGCCTGGTCCCGGAGAACCTCGTCACGGCTACACGGGGCCTGGTCCCGGAGAACCTCGTCACGGCTACACGGGGCCTGGTCCCGAAGAACCTCGTCACGGCTACACGGGGCCTGGTCCCGGAGAACCTCGTCACGGCTACACGGGGCCTGGTCCCGGAGAACCTCGTCACGGCTACACGGGGCCTGGTCCCGGAGAACCTCGTCACGGCTACACGGGGCCTGGTCCCGGAGAACCTCGTCACGGCTACACGGGGCCTGGTCCCGAAGAACCTCGTCACGGCTACACGGGGCCTGGTCCCGAAGAACCTCGTCACGGCTACACGGGGCCTGGTCCCGAAGAACCTCGTCACGGCTACACGGGGCCTGGTCCCGAAGAACCTCGTCACGGCTACACGGGGCCTGGTCCCGAAGAACCTCGTCACGGCTACACGTGGCCTGGTCCCGGAGAACCTCGTCACGGCTACACGGGGCCTGGTCCCGGAGAACCTCGTCACGGCTACACGGGGCCTGGTCCCGGAGAACCTCGTCACGGCTACACGGGGCCTGGTCCCGGAGAACCTCGTCACGCTACATTCTCTGTGTTTCTGCTCTGCTAGAACCGTAGTGATTTGAGACCAGCGAAAAGGGTGGCCCTGTTACACAGCGATAGGGTGGGCCCAGGCAGGCGAGCGGTGGGCCCAGGCAGGCGAGCGGTGGGCCCAGGCAGGCGAGCGGTGGGCCCAGGCAGGCGAGCGGTGGGCCCAGGCAGGCGAGCGGTGGGCCCAGGCAGGCGAGCGGTGGGCCCAGGCAGGCGAGCGGTGGGCCCAGGCAGGGAAGCACTTTGTGTGCTCTCTGTTCTACTGTACTGATCAACACTGCACACCACCTTAGCTAACTGCCAGGGGAAACACTGTGGAGCGGTAGTTAACTTCCTCCCTTACTCCCTTCCACCCTCCGTGTGAGTTATCTTTTCTCTCAGAGAATCAGGAGATTGAGTGGAGGGCTGTAATGAAGGTTAGACACTATGCCACACTGAAGGGGAGAGGGAGAGAGAAGGGGAGAGGGAGAGAGAAGGGGAGAGGGAGAGAGAAGGGAAGAGGGAGAGAGAAGGGAAGAGGGAGAGAGAAGGGAAGAGGGAGAGAGAAGGGAAGAGGGGGAGAGAAGGGGAGAGGGAGAGAGAAGGGGAGAGGGAGGGAGGGAGGGAGGGAGAGAGAGAGAGAGAAGGGGAGAGGGAGGGAGAGAGAGAGAAGGGGAGAGGGAGAGAGAACATGCTGATGCAATGCACAACAGAGGTACAAGTGCGTGCACACAATCTCAGTGTGTGTGTTCTCCATCTCCCTGAGAGACCACACACACAGTCCCTCCACACTACCTCCCTGAGCGAGAGCAACCAACGCAGTCCTCTCCTGAGTCTCCCCTCTCTGCATTTCACCTCCTCCGCTTCTACTGTGTGCTTGTTTTCCCAGAAAGGTTTAATACAAGTAACACTGCAGACACACTAGCCCTGTTACACACACACACACACACTAGCCCTGTTACACCCACACACTAGCCCTGTTACACACACACACACACACACTAGCCCTGTTTACACACACACACACACACACACTCGCCCTGTTACACACACACACACACACACACACACACACTAGCCCTGTTACACACACACACACACACACACACACACACACACACACACTAGCCCTGTTACACACACACACACACACACTAGCCCTGTTACACACACACACACACACACTAGCCCTGTTTTACACACACACACACACACACTAGCCCTGTTACACACACACACACACACACACTAGCCCTGTTACACACACACACACACACACACTAGCCCTGTTACACACACACACACAGCCCACTACACACACACACACACACACTAGCCCTGTTACACACACACACACACACACACCCTGTTACACACACACACACACACACACACTAGCCCTGTTACACACACACACACACACTAGCCCTGTTACACACACACACACACGCACTCGCGCGCACTAGTGTGTGTGTGTCTGCCTCTGTGTGTGTCTGCCTCTGTGTGTGTGTGTGTGTCTGCCTCTGTGTGTGTGTGTGTGTGTCATTAAACCCCCTTAAGTACTACTAATTATGTGGCATAATGACATCATGTGCTTTTAGCACCTGGAAGCAGCAGCTAACTTCCCCAAGGACATCTATGCAAATGACCTACTGTTGATGGTTGTTTTTAAATCCTTAGTGCTCTGATTTAAAGCGATCACGTACCTTTCTGACATCACGTATGTGTTTTTAGAACGATGACGCAGTCGCTAGCTAGCCTACCAACCCAGAGAACGCTCACACACTCTCCTGTCTCTCTCTGTCTCTCTCTGTCTCTCTCTGTCTCTCTCTGTCTCTCTCTGTCTCTCTCCTGTCTCTCTCCTGTCTCTCTCCTGTCTCTCTCTGTCTCTCTCGTCTCTCCTGTCTCTCTCTGTCTCTCTCTGTCTCTCTCTCCTGTCTCTCTCTCCTGTCTCTCTCTGTCTCTCTCTGTCTCTCTGTCTCTCTCTCTGTCTCTCTCTCTGTCTCTCTCTGTCTCTCTCTGTCTCTCTCTGTCTCTCTCTGTCTCTCTCTGTCTCTCTCTGTCTCTCTCTGTCTCTCTCTCTCTCTCTCCTATCTCTCTTTCCTGTCTCTCTCTCTCTCTCTCCTGTCTCTCTCTCTCTCTCCTGTCTCTCTCTCTCTCTCTCTCTCTCTCTCCTGTCTCTCTCTCTCTCTCTCTCCTGTCTCTCTCTCTCTCTCTCTCTCCTGTCTCTCTCTCCTGTCTCTCCTGTCTCTCCTGTCTCGCGCTCTCTCTCTCTCTCTCTCCTGTCTCTCTCTCTCTCCTGTCTCTCTCTCTCTCTCTCTCTCTCTCTCCTGTCTCTCTCTCTCTCTCTCTCTCTCTCTCTCTCTCCTGTCTCTCTCTCTCTCTCTGTGTGTGTGTCTCTCTCTCTGTGTGTGTCTGAGAAGGTCGACATTCCCCATCACACAGCCAGCTCTGATCCCAAAAATCCCCTTGATTCCATTCTCTGCCTTGGCAACTTAATACACACACACTAGCCCTGTTACACACACACACACACACACACACACACACACACACACACACACACACACACACACACACACACACACACACACACACACACACACACACACACTCCACTCTGAGCTAGAGCCTCCTGCCCAGCCCGTCCAGCACAGAGAGGCCTTTAGTAACTGAACAAACAGGCCATGACTACTCTAATCAGGATAATGTATGTTACAGACAGGCCATGACTACTCTAATCAGGATAATGTATGTTACAGACAGACAGACAGGCCACGACTACTCTAATCAGGATAATGTATGTTACAGACAGACAGACAGGCCATGACTACTCTAATAATGATAATGTATGTTACAGACAGACAGGCCATGACTACTCTAATAAGGATAATGTATGTTAGACAAACAGACAGGCCATGACTACTCTAATCAGGATAATGTATGTTACAGACAGACAGACAGGCCATGACTACTCTAATCAGGATAATGTATGTTACAGACAGACAGACAGGCCATGACTACTCTAATCAGGATAATGTATGTTACAGACAGGCCATGACTACTCTAATCAGGATAATGTATGTTACAGACACAGACAGGCCATGACTACTCTAATCAGGATAATGTATGTTACAGACAGACAGACAGGCCATGACTACTCTATCAGGATAATGTATGTTACAGACAGACAGGCCATGACTACTCTAATCAGGATAATGTATGTTACAGACAGACAGACAGGCCACGACTACTCTAATCAGGATAATGTATGTTACAGACACAGACAGGCCATGACTACTCTAATCAGGATAATGTATGTTACAGACAGACAGACAGGCCATGACTACTCTATCAGGATAATGTATGTTACAGACAGACAGGCCATGACTACTCTAATCAGGATAATGTATGTTACAGACAGACAGACAGGCCACGACTACTCTAATCAGGATAATGTATGTTACAGACAGACAGACAGGCCATGACTACTCTAATAATGATAATGTATGTTACAGACAGACAGGCCATGACTACTCTAATAAGGATAATGTATGTTAGACAAACAGACAGGCCATGACTACTCTAATCAGGATAATGTATGTTACAGACAGACAGACAGGCCATGACTACTCTAATCAGGATAATGTATGTTACAGACAGGCCATGACTACTCTAATCAGGATAATGTATGTTACAGACACAGACAGGCCATGACTACTCTAATCAGGATAATGTATGTTACAGACAGACAGACAGGCCATGACTACTCTAATCAGGATAATGTATGTTACAGACAGACAGACAGGCCATGACTACTCTAATCAGGATAATGTATGTTACAGACAGGCCATGACTACTCTAATCAGGATAATGTATGTTACAGACACAGACAGGCCATGACTACTCTAATCAGGATAATGTATGTTACAGACAGGCCATGACTACTCTAATCAGGATAATGTATGTTACAGACAGACAGGCAATGACTACTCTAATCAGGATATTGTATGTTACAGACAGACAGGCCATGACTACTCTAATCAGGATATTGTATGTTACAGACAGACAGGCAATGACTACTCTAATCAGGATAATGTATGTTACAGACAGACGTCTAGCTGGTTTAGGTTTCTGGATGAGGTAATGAGGACTAGATGGTTTCTGGATGAGGTAATGAGGACTAGATGGTTTCTGGATGAGGTAATGAAGACTAGATGGTTTCTGGATGAGGTAATGAGGACTAGATGGTTTCTGGATGAGGTAATGAAGACTAGATGGTTTAGGTTTCTGGATGAGGTAATGAGGACTAGATGGTTTCTGGAAGAGGTAATGAAGACTAGCTGGTTTAGGTTTCTGGATGAGGTAATGAAGTCTAGCTGGTTTGTGGATGAGGTAATGAGGACTAGCTGGTTTAGGTTTCTGGATGAGGTAATGAAGACTAGCTGGTTTCTGGATGAGGTAATGAGGACTAGCTGGTTTAGGTTTCTGGATGAGGTAATGAGGACTAGCTGGTTTCTGGATGAGGTAATGAGGACTAGATGGTTTCTGGATGAGGTAATGAGGACTAGCTGGTTTCTGGATGAGGTAATGAGGACTAGATGGTTTCTGGATGAGGTAATGAGGACTAGATGGTTTCTGGATGAGGTAATGATGACTAGATGGTTTCTGGATGAGGTAATGAGGACTAGCTGGTTTCTGGATGAGGTAATGTGGACTAGCTGGTTTCTGGATGAGGTAATGAGGACTAGATGGTTTCTGGATGAGGTAATGAGGACTAGCTGGTTTCTGGATGAGGTAATGAGGACTAGATGGTTTCTGGATGAGGTAATGAGGACTAGATGGTTTCTGGATGAGGTAATGAAGACTAGATGGTTTCTGGATGAGGTAATTTGGACTAGCTGGTTTCTGGATGAGGTAATGAAGACTCGATGGTTTAGGTTTCTGGATGAGGTAATGAAGAGGAACTGTGGGTTGTGGTATTAGAGAGAGAGGAGAGAAGTGTAAAGGAGAGCCATGGAGGTGATGGGGGCCAGTCTTCCCTGAGGGGTGAGATTTAGAAGTAAAGCCTGTAAAGGAACATTGTAGAGTTGAGGTGTTTCTGCTCAACCCATTGTTCCATTTAGACTCGCTCCCTGAGGGACCATTATTGTTGTTGCTATTTTAGTCGTCAACATCTGGCACGGTGATGTCAGGAACATAATCGGCTTTGGGCCACGTGTACCGTAAGCCTGGATAGAGAGGGGGGGAAGAGAGAGGTAGCGAGTAAGTGTGTGTGTGGGGGGGAGGTACAGAGGTAGCCCACAGCCATGTTCCTGGCAGACACTAAAAACTCTCCGTCCCTCTCTCTCTCCGTCCCTCTCTCTCTCTCTCTCCGTCCCTCTCTCTCTCCGTCCCTCTCTCTCTCCGTCCCTCTCTCTCTCCGTCCCTCTCTCTCTCTCTCTCTCTCTCCGTCCCTCTCTCTCTCTCTCTCTCTCTCCTCTCTCTCTCTCTCTCTCTCTCTCTCTCTCTCTCTCTCTCTCTCTCTCTCTCTCTCTCGTCCCTCTCTCTCTCCGTCCCTCTCTCTCTCTCTCTCTCTCCGTCCCTCTCTCTCTCTCTCTCTCCGTCAATTCAATTCAATTTCAATTCAAGGGGCTTTATTGGCATGGGAAACATGTGTTAACATTGCCAAAGCAAGTGAGGTAGATAATATACAAAAGTGAAATAAACAATAAAAATTAACAGTAAACATTACACATACAGAAGTTTCAAAACAATAAAGACATTACAAATGTCATATTATATATATACAGTGTTGTAACAATGTACAAATGGTTAAAGCACACAAGTTAAAATAAATAAACATAAATATGGGTTGTATTTACAATGGTGTTTGTTCTTCACTGGTTGACCTTTTCTTGTGGCAACAGGTCACAAATCTTGCTGCTGTGATGGCACACTGTGGAATCCCTCTCTCTCTCTCTCTCTCCGTCCCTCTCTCTCTCTCTCTCTCTCTCTCTCTCTCTCTCTCTCTCTCTCTCTCTCTCTCTCTCTCTCCGTCCCTCTCTCTCTCTCTCTCTCTCCGTCCCTCTCTCTCTCTCTCTCTCCGTCCCTCTCTCTCTCTCTCTCTCTC